>NC_142808.1:8338723-8509650 GCF_049724085.1 Artemia sp. Qi Xiang Cuo | reverse complement strand
AAGTTCCCGATTGTTTACAAATAGGATTTGTCAAATCCTGGGTCTCCAAGAAGGCTTAGGGTATTAAGGTGAAACGCTCAGGAAACATTGAGGGGGATGTTGAACAAAATCAAAACACACAATATGCATGTTAGTTGTCAAAAAGGCGCTTCAGCAATATCGCAGGCATGACTGAGAGCATTGAGTTGAAACTAACAGGGCGTGTTAAGGGGGATCTTGAAAAGTGATCTGATGGCAACTACTCCTCCTCCTCACCCTTTTAAGACACCCTCCTGCTTGATGCTGATCAAAAACCCTAGAAAAGCATCTTGTTAAAATTAGCTGAAAGATCTAATAACTATGCCTCAGGGGATGATATGAACCCCAACAGCCCCCAGAACAAGGGTTTTAAATCAGGCGATTGGTTCATTATTTAAACATGAGATTTAATGTTGCGAAAGCAGGAGTTTGATCCTGGGTCTCCGAAAAGAGTTTAGTTATTAAAAAGAAATGCACTGTTTTCCACTGTGCTTCTCTTAAAGCTTTGTCTAGAGCATTTCAGCAGAATCAAACGCTTCAACAGAAAAACTGAGGACCAAAGGTATTTGATAACTCAGGCACTTCTCATTTATCATGGTTGCAGCAGTAGCTACAACCTAGTACAGAGTGAACCGCATCTCATATCAGCTAAAAGTTAGAAAACACGTTTTGAAAAAAAAGTGCCTATTGAAAAACGATTGCCATCTGACACTTATTCAGGATTGGTAATTATTATGTCGGTTCGTCCTAAAAGTAAAAGTTTATTGCGAAAATAAATTTATGGTGATTTCGAAAAAAGCCTGAAATCCCTCGAAATTGGGGTCATATGAAAATGAAAAGTGTCTCAGTGGGATCAGTATGGTCGAAAACCTTGTACAGGGAACTTACAGTCTCCTTGACCAACAAGGAAAATCACTTTTTGCTTTGGTAGCACTGATCTGTCTCCGGTATTTTTGTGTTTTTCTTTTGTCAGGCCTAGCGGGGTACCAGAACATCATAGAGACATGCTTAATAGCTCATTCAAAATCTATTTCTCATGTCTTCGGGTTTTTTATAACTTCCGCCATCTGCAAGTGCCATTTGGCACTAAAATGATGCTTTTTGTTCCAATTATCAAGAGATAGCGCTATCGGGCTACCAGAAATCGTAGACAGATTCTTTTTTATAGCTCATATAAAAGATATAGCCAATATCAACGTTCCCTCTATAAATTCCACCCCCTGCAACTTCCAAATGGCACTAAAAACAGCACTTTTGGTACCATGTCTCAAGAGGAAAATCTAGGGCTATTGGGCTAGCGGAACTTTTAAGAGTGATGTTTAATGGTTTATTTGAAAACTATTGTTCATATCTACGCGCTTTTTATTTATTCTACCACCCGTTAGTATGATATAGCACTGAAAACAATACTTTTGTGTCACTTCTTAAGTGGAAAAGCTCTGAAGTGCAAAACAGGTACCAGTAGTATGCTAGAATGCACTCCGGCCAGTGATTGCGTAATATGCCTTACCACGGTCCAGTTACCTATTACTATGAACGGTACATGCCTTAGAAGACAGGTTTTCTAATGTGATTGGGTTACCAGGGTCATTTGCCTATTACAATGACCTTCCGGTTTTTCTGGTAGGTAATTCTAATCTAGAGGTCAATACATCTTCGAAAAATGAACGAGTATGCAAGACCGGTCCGTTCGTGATTAATTTTTTGGAAAAGTACCTTTATGCAAGAAGAGTTTGTTAGCAGTGTGACATTGCTGAGTATAACTCTTATTGAAAAAAAGGGGTCTCAATCTTTTTTGTTTTTGATAATAATTTCACAATGAATGTATCGTTTGACGTGGGCATTTTTTATGACCCAATCAGAGGTTGTTCAATATACGATAACTTGATTTGCGGTTGGTATTTGAATAAAAGAAATGGTTATGTTATTTGCTTGCGTGTATAGGAATTCCCATGTTAATTGCTTGCAGGTATAGATATTCCCTTGTTATTTGCTTGCATGTATAGGAATTCCCATGTTATTTGCTTGCGTGTATATCGATTCCCATGTTATTTGCTTTCATGTATAGTAATTCCCATGTTATTTGCTTGCGTGTATAGGAATTCCCATGTTATTTGCTTGCGTGTATAGGAAGTCCCATGTTATTTGCTTGAATGTATAGTAATTCCCATGTTATTTGTTTGCATGTATAGGAATTCCTATGTTATTTTCTTTAATGGATAGGAAGTCCTATGTTATGTGCGTGGTTGTATAGGAATTCCCATGTTATTTGCATGCTTGTATAGGATTTCCCTTGTTATTTGCGTTCTTGTATAGGTATTCCCAAGTTATTTGCTTGAGTGTATAGTAATTACCTTGTTATTTGCTTGAATGTATAGGAATTCCCATGTTATTAGTTGTTAAGTCCATTGCTTTGTGTTTTTACAACCAATCATGTTACACTCCCCACGGTATTTTAAAATATTTTTGTAATAAAATGATACCCGAATCCACTCCCCCGTTTTTGGTTCCACTTAAAGTTAGTCCAGTTCTGAATCAGCTGGCAACAACCTGGGTTCCATTCCAAATCCAAGTCTCAGTGATTCTTGTCCTCTTAGTTTTGGTTGCGCCACATCTGCTAACTGATATAAACGTTTCAGTTCCCCCGAGTAAGTTCCAATGTACATCAGTTCCAGAATTTACTATGCAGCTGTCCTCGTAGCAATCTATGGCTGGTCATTGACAGTACCTAGTTTATTATAGTTGGGGGGTCATTTTGAAATGGTTTTATATATGTCCCCCTGTAAAATTAAAACTTTTAAAACATACAGAGATTACCTTCTAACAAGAGGGCAACCCCCTCGTTGCATTTTAGATGACAGTTAGGTTATAACATCACTATTCAGTTTTAGAAAAATATTTGATCTATTTCAATATCTTTTCGTCTTTAATTTTGTATGTTATTGATTTGAATCTTTTATGAGACAAGTAGTTTTTACTCTGTTAGAACTATTTTGGATTTGTGGTAAGTATTTTTGTATTTTTTAAGAATAATTTATTGTTTTGTAAGAAATATTTTGGATTTCTTAGAAATTTTTTTATTTTTTAAGAATTATTTCGGTTTCGTAAGAACAATTTAGATTTTGTTTGAACTTTTTATATTCTGTAAGAACTATTTTTGATGTTGTTAGAAATCTTTTTGTTTTGTAACAAGTATTTCAAATTTTGCAACAACTATTTTTTATTCTGTTAGTACTATTTTGGATTTGTCTAAAATATTGTTGTATTTCTTAAGAACAATTTTTGTTTTTTAAGAATTATTTTTAGATTTTGCTTGAACTTTTTTTATCCTGTAAGAAATAATGTCGGTATTGTTTAAATTTTTTTGCTTTGTGGCAAGTATTTAATATTTTTAAGAAGCCGTTTTTAATTACATGATAACTATTTTTTATTTGTGTAAAGGATTTTTTCTATTTTTAAGAATAGTCTTTGCTGTATAAGAACTATTTTCTATTTTCTTACAACTTGTTGTATTTTGCAAGAATTGTTTCTGCTTTGTAAGAATTATTTTTGGAGTATTTTGGAATTTTGTATGCTATAATAACTACAGGGTGTCTAAAAAAAAATGTACTCACACTTAGAATAACGAGAAATCCTTTGTTTATGAATATACAGCAAAATGGAATAGCTTCGAATATAGAAGACAAATATGATTAGGAATCATGTTCATTAAGACGTGATTCATTAATGTGATTAAGGACGCTGTTCAAGCGTCTGCACTGGAAATACTACATTCCAACACCAATTCATGACCTAAACCAAGACGATCCTGACCAGCGAGTTGAATTCTGTGAATGGTACCTGGCGAAATTTGCAGGGTTTCAACACAAAATTATTTGGAGTTATGAGGCACCCTTTAAATTAATTGGCACCATTAATCGCCTTAATTGCACGTACTGGGGTTCTGCAAATCCTCATGTAACACTTAAACACAATTTCAACTTGCCAGGAGTAACAGTGTGGTGTGGGATATCTGCACTGGGCATCATAGGGCCATTTTTTATTAATGGAGCGGTTACTGATGAGAGCTACCTTAACTTGCTTCAGGATTTTGTTGGTCCACAAATTCCTGAGATGTCTGGTGATGACGGTGAAATTTACTTTCAGCAAGATGGTGGACCTCACGCCCTTGGACTTCTTTCTGTGAGGATATCTCAAAGACGAAGTTTATCGCACCAAACCAAGAACAAATGAAGCTTTGAAAATGGAAATTGAAAGACAATGTCGCAATATTCCTAATGACCTGTTTCATGATGTTTGCGAATCCCTTGGTGCGCTTTATCTGCATTGCCTGTACAATCATGGCCATCAATTCGAACATTTGCGAACATAATTTCTTAATCACATTTGTCTTCTATATTCGAAGCTATTTCATTTCACTGTATGTTAATAAATATACAATTTCTCGTTATTCTAAGTATGAGTACATTTTTTTGAGACACCCTGTTCTGGGACGTTGTTAGAAATTTAGTGTCTTGGAGCAAGTATTTGGTATTTTGTACCAAGTATTTTTTATTCTGTTAGAACTATTGTGGATTTGTGTAAAGTATTTTTTGTATTTACTACGAATAATTTTTGTTTCGTAAGAACTATTTTTGATTTCTTAGAACTTTTTATATATTTTAAGAATTATTTCTGTTTCGTAAGAACAATTTAGATTTAATTTTAACTTTTTATATTCTGTAAGAACTATTTTTTATGTTGTTAGAAATCTTTTTGTTTTGTAACAAGTATTTCGAACTCTGCAACAACTATTTTATATTCTGTTAGTTTTATTTTGGGCTTGTCTAGAAATTTTTTGTATTTCGCAAGAATAGTTTCTGTTTTTTAAGAAATATTTTTGGAGTTTTTTTGAACTTTTTGTAGTCTGTAAGAACTAGTTTCGGTGTTGTTAGAATTTTTGTACTTTGTAAAAAGTATTTCATATTTTGCAGAAGCTATTTTTAATTCTGTTAGAAGCATTTTTGATTTGTGTAAAGGATTTTTTCTATTTT
Source organism: Artemia sp. Qi Xiang Cuo (assembly GCF_049724085.1). Classification (NCBI taxonomy): domain Eukaryota; kingdom Metazoa; phylum Arthropoda; class Branchiopoda; order Anostraca; family Artemiidae; genus Artemia; species Artemia sp. Qi Xiang Cuo. Next base: position 8,504,599 of record NC_142808.1, on the reverse strand, counting down.
CAAGAATAGTTTTTGTTGTTTAAGAACTATTTTCGACTTTCTTACAACTTTTTGTATTTTGCAAGAATTGTTTCTGCTTTGTAAGAATTATTATTGGAATAAGTTTGAATTTTTGTATGCTATAAAAACTAATTGGGGTGTTGTAAGAAATTTAGTGTCTTGAAGCAAGTATTTGGTATTTTGCACCAAGTATTTTTTATTATGTAAGAACTATATTAATGTTGTTAGAATTTTGGTGTTGTGTCACAAAACAAAATATTTTGTAGTGCAGCAACTAGTATTTTGTATTTTGCAGTAGCCATTTTTTTTATTAAATTAGAAATATATTTTATTTATTTTTAAATTTATGTTTTATTTGAGAAATAATTTTATTGTTGTTAGAATTTTTTTTTTTTTTTAACAATTATTTTTTATTTTAACGCCAAAAAATTTTATTTTCTTAAAGCTATTTAGGATTTGTGTAAAGTGTTTTTGTATTTTTTAAGAATAATTGTTGTTATTTTAAAACTAGTTTTGAATTTTGTATTCTGTAAGAATTATTTTCGATGTCGTTATGATTTTAAAGTTTCTTGACACGTGTTTCATATTTTTCAGTAGCTATTTTTTATTGTTTTAGAACTTTTAATAATTTTAGTTGTTTAAGAACTATTTTGGATTTTCTTACAACTTTTACGTATTTTTCAAGAATTGTTTCTGAATTTTAAGGATTATTTTTGGAATATCTTTGAATTTTTGTATGTTATAGGAACTCTTCGTGATGTTATTTGAAATTAGATTTTTTGAAGCAAGTATTTTATACTTTGCTCAAAGTATTTTTATTCTGTTAGAACTATTTTGGATTTGTGTTAACTATTTTTTATTTTTTAAGAATAATTTATTGTTTTGTAAGAAATAATTTGGTTTTATTACAACTTCTTATATTTTTAAGAATTATTTCGGTTTCGGAAGAACAATTTATATTTTTTTTGAACTTTTATATTCTTTAATAACTATTTTTGCTTTTGTTACAAAACTGTTTTTTTTTTCACATTGAGTACGTAGTGAGAAACCAATAATTTGTATTAATTTATATAAATTTTTGAGTTGTCTATTTTATGTTAGTATCTCGTAATACAAGGTAAAGTTGTTTAAGTACAAAATTCGTATTTTGTTTGAACATTCTTTTTAACTTAGTAAATAATTTTGCTGTTTTTATAATTTCAGTGATTTGTGACACGTATTTCATATTTTCCAGAAGATATTCTTAACTCTGTTAGAACTATTTTGGATTTGTGTAAAGGATTTTTTCTATTTTTAAGAATAGTTTTTGTTGTTTAAGAACTATTTTTGATTGTCTTACAACTTTTTGTATTTTGCAAGAATTGTTTCTGCTTTGTAAGAATTATTTTTGGAATATGTTTGAATTTTTTTTATGCTATAATAACTATTTGGAATGTTGTTAGAATTTTAGTGTCTTGAAGCAAGTATTTGGTATTTTTCACCAAGTATTTTTTTACTCTGTTAGAACTATTGTGGATTTGTGTAAAGTATTTTTGTATTTACTACGAATAATTTTTTGTTTTGTAAGAACTATTTTTGATTACTTTGAAATTTTTATAATTTTTAATAATTATTTATTTTTAGTAATAACAATTTTTATTTTTATTTATATTTTTTTAATATTTTATATCTATTTTTTATTTTTTAATAAATATTTTTGTTTTTTAAAAAGTATTTAAACTTTTGAAAAAACCATTTTTTATTCTGCTAGTAATATTTTAGATTTGTCTAAAATATTTTTGTATTTCTTAAGAATTATTTTTGTTTTTTTTAAGAACTATTTTTGGAATTTGTTTGAACTTTTTGTATTCTGTAAGAAGTACTTTCGGTGTTGTTAGAATTTTCGTGCTTTGTGAAAAGTAGTTCTAAAAATAAGTTTGATTTGTTTAAAGTATTTTTTCTATTTTTAATAATAGTTTTGTTGTTTAATAAATATTTAATATTTTCTTACAACTTTTTGTATTTTGAAAGAATTTTTTCTGCTTTGTAAGAATTATTTTTGGAATAAGTTTGAATTTTTTTGTATGCTATAATAAATATTCGGTATATAGTTAAACATTTAGTGTCTTGAATCAAGTATTTGGTATTTAGCACAAAGTATTTTATATTCTCTTAGAACTAATGTTGATTTGATTAAATTATTTTTATATTTATTACGAATAATTTTTGTTTTTTAATAGCTATTTTGGATTCTATAAAACTTTTGTATTTTTTAAGAATTATTTATGTTTTGTAAGAGCGGATTTGGATTTTGTTTGAAATATTATATTATGTAAGAACTATTTTTAATGTCGTTAGAAATCTTTTGGTTTTGTAACATGTATTTTGTTTTTTGCAAGAACTATTTTTTATTCTGTTAAAACTATTTTGGATTTGTCTAAAGTATTTTTGTATATTTTGTAAGAACTATTTACGGATTTTTCTGAACTTTTTGTATTCTGTAAGAACTGTTTTCGATGTTTTTAGAATTTTTGCTATTTTTGAAAAGCATTTTATATTTTGCAGTAACTATTTTTTATTCTGCTAGAACTATTTTGGATTCGTTTACAATATTTTTTATATTTTGTAAGAATAATTTTTGTTTTGTAAGAACTATTTTAGATTTTTTTAGAACTTCTTGTATTTTGTAATAATTATTTATTTTCAGTAAAAATTATTTTTAGAATATGTTTTAACTTTTGTATTCAATTAGATTTATTTGGGGTGTTGTTAGAATTTTCATATTTTGAAGCAAGTGTTTTGTATTATGTATCAAATGTTTTTTAATCTGTTAGAACTATTTCGGATTTTTTTAAATTAGTTTTGTAACTTGTAAGAATAACTTTTGTATTGAAATAACTATTTTGTATTTTTTTTAATATTTGTGTTTTTTTTTAAATTATTTCTTATTTAACAAAACCATTTAGATTTTTTTTTTTAACTCACATAGAAATTCGATCGTTATAACTGAAAAAAGTGTTTTAATTTTAAAAATATTCCTAGAATCAAAATAATTTGAGTTTCTTTTTATATTTTTTTCTTTTTCGTTGTTTTGCTGAGAACGGCCCTTAGTAATGCGGTCGAAATATTCTTTTAAAATAGCAGTCAACTGTATAATAAAATTTTCCCTGTTGTTAGACTTATTGTGTCTGATGGACAGGTAGCGTGGTCCTTGTAACACTTAAATAAAACTCTATCCAGAAGCATGATTAGACATATTTTGAAACGACATGCTATTTGTATGCCTTTCCTTGGCACCTTTCCAAACGAACGGGGATTCCCCACTGGTTCCTACACATTGCAAAAAAAAGTGAGCAGTACGAAAACTCCACGTTTTCAACCAGACTGGTTTTTTAGGGACCAATCGGAGAGATATGTAAAGTCGACATAGCTTTATTTCATTTTTTTCAGGTTCATTTAGACGCGGTTCCGTGGGGGCCCGTAACCTCGTCTCATTGTACCTTTAAAAAATGAAATAAATCTCTGTCGACTTTACATATCTCTCCCGATTGGTCCCTAAAAAACCAGTCCGGTTGAAAACGTGGAGTTTTCGTACTGCTCACTTTTTTTTGCAATGTGTAGGAACCAGTGGGGAATCCCCACTCGTTTGGAAAGGTGCCAAGGAAAGGCATACAAATAGCATGTAGTTTCAAAACGTGTTTAATCACGTTTTCTTGAATGAAGTATCTGTACTGGTGAGGAAGACCACACTACCTTTCCATTATAAACAATAAGTATAAAAGTAGTGAAAATTTTATTAGACAGTGGAATGCAATTTTAAATGAATATTTTGACCTTATATATAATGGCCGTTCTCAGAAAAAAAACGAAAAAGAAACAATATAAAAGCAACTCACATTATTTTGATGGTAAGAGTATTTTGAAAATTAAAGAACTTTTTTCAGTTTTAACTATCGAATTTTAATGTGAGTTAAAACAAAATCTCAAATGGTTTGTTAAATCAGAAATAATTTAAAAAAAACACAAAAGTTAAAAAATCCAAAATAGTTCTTGCAATACCAAAGTTATTCTTACAAAGTACAAAACTACTTTACACAAATCCGAAATAGTTCTAACAGATTAAAAAACATTTGCTACATAATACAAAACACTTGCTTCAAAATATGAAAATTCTAACAACATCCCAAATAGTTCTAATTGAATACAAAAGTTCAAACATATTCTAAAAATAATTTTTACTGAAAATAAATAATTCTTAAAAAATACAAGAAGCTCTAAACTAGTAATTACAAAACTAAAATTATTATTACAAAATATGAACAATATTGTAAATGAATCAAGAATAGTTCTAGAAGAATAAAAAATAGTTACTACAAAATATACAATACTATTCTAAAGTTACAAAATTCTAAAACAATCAACAACAGTTCTTGCAGAATACAAAAAGTTCAGAAAAATCCGGAAATAGTTCTTACAAAATACAAAAATACTTTAGACAAATCCAAAATAGTTCTAACAGAATAAAAAATAGTTTTTGCAAAATATAAAATACATATTACAAAACCAAAAGATTTATAACGACATATAAAATATTAATTCCATAATATAAAAGGTCAAACAAATTCCAAATCAGTTCTTACAAAACAGAAATAATTCTTAAAAAATAAAAAGAGTTATAAAAAATAAAAAATATTTCTTACAGAACAATAATTATTCTTAATAAATACAAAAATACTTTACTCAAATCCGCAATATTTCTAACAGAATATGAAATACTTGGTACAAAATACCAAATACGTGCTTCAACACGCTAAATCTATAACTAAATCCCAAATAGTTCTTATAGCATACAAAAAATTCAAACTTATTCCAAAAATAATTCTTACAAAGCAGAAACAATTCTTGCAAAATACAAAAAGTTGTAAGAAAATCGAAAATAGTTCTTAAACAACAAAAACTATTCTTAAAAATAGAAAAATCCTTTACACAAATCCAAAATAGTTTTAACAGAGTTAATAATAGCTTCTGCAAAATATGAAATTCTTGTCACAAAGCACGAAAATTCTAAGAACACCGAAAGTACTTCTTACAGAATACAAGAAGTTCAAACAAATCCCAAAAATAGTCCTTAAAAAACAAAAGTAATTATTACTAAATAAAAAAAGTTATGAGTAACCTCCACACGATCACAAAAATTCTAAAAAATAGGTGTAGAACAAATATAGGTACCTTTAACACAACTCAAATAGTACTTAAATAATCAAAAAATAGAAACAACAGACTCTAAAAAGTGCTAGAGAAAACAAAATTTTAAGAATGAAAAATAAAATCTACTTAAAAAATGTAAAAAGTAATCATGAATCCCAAAAATTTATTACAAAAAAAAAATTATTCGTAGTAAATAAAAAAATACTTTACACAAATCCACATTAGTTCTAACAGAGTAAAAACATACTTGGTGTAAAATACCAAATACTTGCTTAAAGACACTAAATTTCTAACAACATCCCAAATATTTATTATAGCATAAAAAAAATTCAAATATATTCCAAAAATAATTCTTACAAAGCAGAAACAATTCTTGCAAAATACAAAAAGTTATAAGACAATCAAAAATAGTTCTTAAACAACAAAAACTATTCTTAAAAATAGAAAAAATCCTTTACACAAATCCAAAATAGTTCTAACAGAGTTAAGAATATCTTCTGCAAAATATGAAATACGTGTCACAAAGCACGGAAATTCTAACAACACCGAAAGTAGTTCTTACAGGATACAAAAAGTTCAAACAAACTCCGAAAATAGCTAATAAAAAACAAAAATTATACTTAAAAAAAGCAAAAAAGTATTAGACCAAAACAAAATAGGACTATCAGAATAAAAAAAAGTTGTTGTAAAATTCGAAATGCATATTAAAAAACAAAAAGATTTGTAACAACATAAACAATAGTTCTTACAGATCACGAAAAGTTAAAAAAAAATAAAAATTGTTCTTCCTAAACCTAAATAATTCTTAAAAAATATAAAAAATTGTAATAAATAAAAATTATTTATTGAAAAACAATATATTGGTCTTAAAAAACAAAAAATAGTTAAAAAAACTACAAATAGTTATAAAATAATAAAAATACTCTGAGAAAATTATACTCTGATATATTCACTTCTATTAATTTAAAACAACACCACCAAACGTTACTGTAAAATACACAAAAAAAAAGATACTCAAAAAATAATTCTTAAAAAACATAAACAATTCTTTAAAAATACTAAAAATTTGTAAGAAAATCCAAAATATTTCTTAAACAAATAAAATTATTAAAAGTTCTAACACAATAAAAAATAGCTACTGCAAAATATGAAACACTTGTCACAAAACGAGAAAATTATAACGACATCGAAAATAATACTTACAGAATACAAAATTCAAAACTGGTTTTTAAAAAACAACAATTATTCTTTAAAAAATACAAAAACACTTTAGACAAATCCTAAATAGCTTTAAGAGAATAAAATTTTTTGGCCTTAAAATAAAAAATACTTTTTAAAAAAAAAAAAAAATTCTAACAAAATCAAAATTATTTAAAAAATACAAAATAAATTTAAAAATAAATCAAATATATTTATAATATAATAAAAAAAAAAGCTACTGCAAAATACAAAATACTAGTTGCTACAAAACAAAATATTTTGTTTTGTGACACAACACCAAAATTCTAAAAACATTAATATAGTTCTTACAGACTAAAAAATACTTGGTTCAAAATACCAAATACTTGCTTCAAGACACTAAATTTCTAACAACATCCCAAATAGTTTTTATAGTATACAAAAATTCAATCTTATTCCAAAAATAATTCTTAAAAAGCAGAAAAAATTCTTGAAAAATACAAAAGGTTGTAAGAAAGTCGAAAATAGTTCTTAAACAACAAAAACTATTCTTTAAAATAGAAAAAATCCTTTACACAAATCAAAAATGTTTCTAACATAATTAAAAATAGCTTCTACAAAAAATAAAATACTTGTCACAAAGTACGAAAATTCTAACAACACCGAAAGTAGTTCTTACATAATACAAAAAGTTCAAACAAAATCCAAAAATTTAACACGAAAAAGAAATAATTCTTAATAAATACAAAATTTTTCTTTAATAGTACTAATTACAAATAAAATAATATAAAATTTTTTTTGCAAAGATAAAAATAAATTCTAAAATTCAAAAAGATTTCTAACAAAATCGGAAATAGATTTTAAAGACTATGATAAGTTCAAACAAAATCTAAATTGTTCTTACGAAACAGAAATAATTCTTAAAAAATATAAAAAGTTCTAAGAAATCCAAAATAGTTCTTACAAAACAAAAATTATTCGTAGTAAATACAAAAAATGCTTTACACAAATCCACAATAGTTGTAACAGAATAAAAAGTACTTGGTAAAAAATACCAAATACTTGCTCCAAGATACTAAATTTCTAACAACGTCCCAGAATAGGGTGTCTCAAAAAAATGTACTCATACTTAGAATAATAAGAAATCCTTTATTTATTAACATACAGTGAAATGAAATAGCTTCGAATATAGAAGACAAATGTGATTAAGGAATTATGTTCACAAATGTTCGAATTGATAGCCATTATTGTCCAGACAACGCGGATAAAGCGCACCAAGGGATTCGCAAACATCACGAAACAGGTCATTAGGAATATTGCGACATTGTCTTTCAATTTCCATTTTCAAAGCTTCATTTGTTCTTGGTTTGGTGCGATAAACTTCGTCTTTGAGATATCCTCACAGAAAGAAGTCCAAGGGCGTGAGGTCAGCCTTCTTGCTGAAAGTAAATTTCGCCGTAATCACCAGAAATTTCAGGAATTTGTAGACCAACAAACTCCTGAAGCAAGTTAAGGTAGCTCTCATTAGTAACCGCTCAATTAATAAAAATGGCCCTATGATGCCCAGTGCAGATATCCCACACCACACTGTTACTCCTGGCAAGTAGAAATTGTGTTTAAGTGTTACATGAGGATTTACAGGAGCCCAGTACGTGCAATTATGGCGATTAATGGTGCCATTTAATTTAAAGGTTGCCTCATCGCTCTAAACAATTTTGTGTGGAAACCCTGCACATTTTGCCAGGTACCATTCACAGAATTCAACTCGCCGGTCAGGATCGTCTTCGTTTAGGGCATGAATTGGTGTTGGAATGTAGCATTTCCAGTGCAGACGCTTGAACAGCGTCCTTAATCACATTAATGAATCACGTCTTAATGAACATGATTCCTAATCATATTTGTCTTCTATATTCGAAGCTATTCCATTTTGCTGTATATTCATAAAAAAAGGATTTCTCGCTATTCTAAGTGTGAGTACATTTTTTTTAGACACCCTATAGTTATTATAGCATACAAAAATTCAAAAATATTAAAAAAATAATTATTAAAAATCAGAAACAATTCTTGCGAAATACAAAAAGTTTTAAGAAAATCGAAAATACTTCTTAAACAACAAAGACTATTCATCAAAAAAGAAAAAATCCTTTACACAAATCCAAAATAGTTCTAATAGAATTAAGAATAGCTTCTGCAAAATATGAAATACTTGTCAAAAAGCACGAAAATTCTAACAATACAGAAAGTAGTTCTTACAGAATACAAAAGGTTCTAACAAAACCAGAAAATAGTTCTTAAAAAACAAAATTATTCTTACGAAATACAACGATATTTTAGACAAATCCAAAATAGTAATAACAGAATAAAAAATAGTTGTTGCAAAATTCAAAATACATTTTACAAAAAAAAAATAGTTCTAACAAAATAAACAAGAGTTATTAAATAAAACACACATTTAAAAAGATCTATAAATTTTTCATACGAAAACGAAAAAATTCTTAAAAAATTTAAAAATTTCTTAAAAATAAACAATATTTCTTACAAAACAATAAATTATTGTTAAAAAAGACAAAAATAATTACCACAAATCCAAAAGCCGGATGACATAGCAAAAAATACTTTTATATTAATATATTGAACTAACGAACCTCTACACTGTAAGATGTAAAGATAGGTAAAGTGATCAAATATTTTAACCACAGAAAGTAGTTATGATCCAAACTAACAGTACTCTATAAAGATACGAGGGGTTGGACTGCTGTTTAGATTTTCCTCTCTGTATGTGTTATATATTTTAATTTTACAGGGGGAAATTTATAAAACCATTTCAAAATGACCCCCCAACTATAATAAACTAGGTACTGTCAATGACCAACCATAGATTGCTACGAGGACAGCTGCATAATAAATTCTGGAACTGATGTAAATTGGAACTGGTTTGGTGGAATCGGAACGGTGGTATCAGGGAGCAGAAGTCGCGCAACCGAAAGTAAGAGGACCAGAATCACTGAAGCTGGAATTGGGACTGGACCCTGGGTTGGTGCCAGCAGATTCAGAACTGGAATCACTTTAAGTGGAGCCAAAAACGGGGGAGTGGATTCGGGTATCATTTTATTACAAAAAATATTTTAAAATACCGTGGGGAGTGTAACATGATTAATTGTAAAAACACAAAGCAATGGACTTAACAGCAAATAACATGGGAATTCCTATACATGCAAGCAAATAACAAGGGAATTCCTATACACGCAAGCAAATAACTTGGGAATTCCTATACATGCAAGCAAATAACATGGAAATTCCTATACACGCAAGAAAATAACGTGAGAATTACTATACTACCAAGCAAATAACATGGGAATTCCTATAAATTCAATCAAATAACATCGGAATTCCTATACATACAATTACATAACATGGGAATTCCTATACATGCAAGCAAATAACATGGGAATTCCTATACATGCTGGCAAATAACATGGGAATTCCTATACACGCAAGCAAATAACATAGGAATTCCTATACATGCAAGCAAATAAGATGGGAATTCCTATACATGCTAGCACATCACTAGGTACGACTTGTAAATGAACGAAAATAACTAGGGAATTTCTATACACGCAAGCAAAGAACATGGGAATTCCTATACATGCAAGCAAATAACATAACTATTTCTTTTAATTCAAATCCCAACCGCAAATCAAGTTATCGTATATTGAACAACCTCTGATTGGCTCATAAAAAATGCCCACGTCAAACAATACATTCATTGTGCAATTCTTATCAAAAACAAAAAAGCTTTATACCCCTTTTTTCCAATGAGAGTTAGCTTTAGCAACGACACGCTCCTAAGAAACTATTCTTGACTAAAGGCAATTGTCCAAAAAATCAATCACACTAGGACCGGTATTGCGTACTCGTTCCTCTTTGAAAGATGTATTGACCACTAGATTAGAATTACCTACCAGAAAAACCGGAAGGTCATTGTAATAGGCAAATGACCCTGGTAACCCAATCACATTAGAAAACCTGTCTTCTAAGGCATGTACCGTTCATAGTAATAGGTAACTGGACCGTGGTAAGGCATATTACGCAATCACTGGCCGGAGTGCATTCTAGCATACTACTAGTACTATTATAATAGTTATGCTCCAAAATCCTTAAATGGGGGTTTACAAGAACCTGTCCCGTCCACTCCCCCTCCAGCCTTTCATAATTTTCATAAATCGACTGCTCACCAGTAAGCTATTAATCGTATATAGATGTTTCATGGGTCAATTGAAAGCTATTGCTTATATTTACTAGCTTTTTACAAATCCTAACTAGTGTCTTGGGAGAATTCGCAATGAACTCTTTGTCATGGTTTAAGCAGTAGTTGCAACCTAGGAAAACAACGAACCACAGCCCATAGTAACTAAAAGTTAAAAAACGTTAAAACAGTCTGTTTTTTTCTTCTTTTTTTCCAGGCCTGGTGGATTACCAAACGTCACAAAGAGATTCTTAAAGGCTCATTCAAAAGCTATTTCTTATATGTACGTGATTTTTATAAATTCCGCCATCTGCGAGTGCTATATGGCATCAAAAATGGCACTTTGTATACCATTTCTCAAGGGGTGGGGCTAGCCGGCTACCAGAACTTCATAGACAGAATTTTAATAGCTCATATACAAATTTTGCTCATATCTACGTCCTTCCTATAAATTCCACCATCTGCAAGTACTAAATGGCACTAAAAATCGCACTTCGGTGCCATGTTTCAAGTGGAAAATATGGAGCTAGTGGGCTACCAGAACTTTTTAGAGTGATTTTTAGTGGCTCATTTGAAAACTAAGTATAACTTACAACGCCTATCCCTGGGCCCTGGGGGCTGTGTCGACCCTGGAGTTTTAATATCTGATGATTGAACAATTTTTAACAAAATGGTCACCTGAAATTTTTATCGGATGGGTTTATCCATACGATACGCCCAAAGGCGTTGAGGACGGGGGGGGGCTAGTTGCCCTCTGATCTTTTTCACTCTGAGAAAATGAACTAGAACTTTTAACTTCCATTAAAATGAACCCTCTCTGAAGTTTATACGAGCATACCTTCCATAAGAACCATATATGCCCCCAGAGCAATACTTACAACGCCTTCCCGGCCCTGGGGGGGGGTTCTGTTGACACAGGAGTTTGTCTTATATGATCTTTGAACTATTTTTAACGAAATGACCATACGTAAAGGTGTTTTTGTTATATGATCTTTCAACTATTTTTAACAAAATGGCTACGTTAAATATTTTATCAGATGTATTTGAGGAAAAGAGGCTTGGGGGGCCAGTTGCCCTCTTATCACTTTTGACTCTTAAAAAGGGCACTAGTACTCTCGATTTCCAATCAAGTGAGCCCCCTTTGAAGTTCATACGACGACCCCTTCTATTTGAAGTATCTCTGGGAAAAAATAAATGGAGTGGGGGGGGGGGGGGGGTAGGATAGCTGCCCTTCGATCACTTTTGATTCTTAAAAATTCAATTACAACTTTCAATTTCCAATCAAATGATCCCTCTAGGAATTTTATACAATCATCACTTCCATAACAACCGTATATGCCCCCAGGGCATAACTTACAACGCCTACCTCCGGGCCCTGGGGGGCTGTGTCGACAACGGAGCTATTTGTTATCAGAACTTTGAACTATTTTTAACAAATGTCTATCTCGAATTTTTTATCTAATGCATTTAGGGCGTGGAAGAGAGGGGGGGTCTAGTTGCCCTCCTATCTCTTTTGACTCTTAAAAAGTGAACAAGAACTTTCAATTTCAAATCAAATGAGTCCTCTCCATAGTTTCTACGAGTATCCCTGCCATAACAACTATATATGCCCCTAGAGCATTGCTCATAACGCCTGCCTCCGGGCCCTGGCGGGTTCCTTCGACACAGGAATTTTTCTATCTGACCTTTGAACTATATTTAATGAAATGGCTATTATAAAATTTTTATCAGCTAGGCTTGGGGGAAAAAGCGTGTGTGTGGGGGGGGGGGGCTAGTTGCCCTCGGATATCTTTTGACTCTAGAAAATTGAACTAGAACTTTCAATTTCCAATCAAATGAGAACCCTCTGAAGTTTATATGAGCATCCCTTTCATAAGAACCATAAATACTCCCAGATCAACACTTACAACGACTATCCCTCGGGCTCTGGGGGGTGTTTTTGTTATCTAATTTTTGAACAATTTCCAAAACACTGGCTATCTAAAATTTTGTAGGTGCCGGGTTTGGGGAAAAAAGAGGGTGTGGGGCTAGTTTAACTCTCTTGACTCTTAAAAAGCGAACTAGATTTTTTAATTTCCAATCAAATGAGCCCTCTATGAAGTTTATACGAGCATCCCTTTCATAAAAACCATACTTGCCCTTAGGGCATAACTTAGAACGCTTTCCCCTGTGGTCTGGGGGGTTCTATTGACACCGGCTTTTTTTATCCGACCTTTGAACTATTTTTAACAAGATGTCTATCTCAAAATTTTCATCAGATGGGTTGGGGGATAGCTGCCCTCGGATCTGTTTTGACTATTAAAAAGTGAGCTTGCACTTTCAATATCCAATCAAATGAAGCCCCTCTGAATTTTATACGAGCATCCCTTTGATATGAACAATATATGCCCCAGGACATAACTTACAACGCCTGCCCCCGGGCCCTGGGGGGTTGTGACGACACCTGAGTTTTTTTTTATCTGGCTTTTGATAAATTTTTAAATTAATGCCTATCTCAAAATGTTTATTGGATGCATTTGGGGAAAAATGGGCTTGGGGGAGCTAGTTGCCCTCCAATGTCTTTTGACTCGAAAAACCTTAGTTAGAACTTTCAATTTCCAATAAAATGAGCCATCTCTGAATTTTTTACGATCATCCCTTCAATAAGAACCATATATTCTCCCAGGGCATAACTTACAACACCTGCCCTCGGGCCCTGGGGGGATGTGTTGACCCCTGAGTTTTCGTTACATGGTCTTTGAACTATTTTTAACAAAAACTATCTCAAAGTTCTTATCGGATAGGTTTGAATAAAAAAGGACATGGAGAGGGGGGCTATTTGCCCTCCAATCTCTTTTGACTCTTAAAAAGGGAACTAGAACTTTCAGTTTCCAATCAAATGATCCCTCTTTGAAGTTAATACGAGCATCCCTTCCATAAGACCCAAATAGGCCCCAAGGCATAACTTACAACGCCTGCCCCGGGCCCTGGTGGGTCGTGTCAACACTGGAATTTTTGTTATAAGATCTTTGAACTATTTTTAACAAAACATCTAGCTTAAAATTTTTATTGAATGTATTTGGGAAAAAACAGTTTGGGGGGGGGAGCGACCGTTCATACGATATTTTTCGATGCTTAAAAAGAGATCTGGAGCTTTTCGTTTCTGACCAAATGAACCCTGATTGATAGTCGTACGAACATTCCCTTCACGAGAACCAAATATTTCCCCAGGGCGTAACTTATAACTCTTTCCCTTGAAGACTGTGTTGGGGGAATGTTCTACTCAAACATATAATTTCCAGAACTTTCAACTACGTTCAAAATTTTGATTGGATGTGTTAGGGGAAATGATGAGCGTGGAAGGGGTGTCAGTTGCCTTAGAATCACTTTCGACTATTAAAAAGGGAACTAGCCATTTAAATTTTAAATCAAATGAGCCCTCTCTGAAGTTTATACGAACATTCCCTCCATAAGTACCATATATGCCTCCAGGGTATAACTTATAACCCTTGCCCCTGAAGACTGTGGGAGAGTGTCATGCTAAAACATATAATTTCCCTAACTTTCAACTGCGTTGAACAAAATGGCTATACCAAAATTTTGATTGGAGCTGTTTGGGGACATGGTGGGCGTGGAAGGGGTATCAGTTACCTTAGAATCACCTTCGAGTGTTAAAAAGCGGTCTATATCTTTAAATTTCCAATTGAATGAGCCCTTTTTGAAGTTTCTACGCCAGCGTTGGCAATACAAAACCTTATATGCCCCAAGAACAAAACTTATAACTCCAACCTTAAGTGTTGAGAAGGAGGGGTCATACTCAAAAGCCTAATTTCCAGAACTTAAAACTACGTTTAATAAAATGGTTATCTCAACATTTTGATTGGATGTGTTTGGGAAAAAGGTGGGCGTGGGGGGGGGGGGGGCTAGCTGCCCTAAAATCAATTTTGTCTATTAAAAAGGGCACTAGCCCTTTGAATTTTCAATCGAATGACCCTTTTTTGAAGTTTCTACGACAAAGCCTTCTATAAAAACCTTATATGCCCCAGGGCATAACTTAAAACCTTTGCCTTGAGGGTTGTGGGGGAGTGTCCTCCTCAAAAACATATTTTCTATCTGGAAATCAATTACGCTGAGCCAAATGGCAATCTCAAAATTTTGATTGGATGTGTTTGGGGGACAGATGGGTGTGGGGGGGGGGCTAGTTGCCCTCCAATCATTTTCGACTATTAAAAAGGGCCCTAAAACACTCAATTTCTAATCGAACGAGCCCCCTTTGAAGTTTCTACGATGACCCCTTCCATATGAAGCGTCTCTGCGAAAAAAAATATAATAATAAATAAATAATAAAACATTGGAGCCGTATGGCCTTTACTATAGGCAACGCTACAGCGTTGCCTCTGATATTACATTATATTTCCTACAATTTAAGATTGTATATTGCTCACTATAGCTGACTAAGATTGTATATTGCTATTTTAGCTGACAAGGCCAATATACTATCTTATATATCAATCCAAAATTTCAGTATGCTTTTCAACGACATTGCGGCTATTAATAAATATTTAATTTTACGCTTATGTTTTTAGGATGATTTTAATAGTGTACTGAAAGTTACTGATGTCACAACTGGTGAAAGACTATGAAAAGTTTTATAGATTAGTTTATTGTTGTCAGGCTATTTACTCACTTTTGACTCCCAAATAAATATTCCTGTTTTTAATACTTGGCTTTTGTGTTTTCAGCAAAGCGCAAGTTTTCCATAATCCTAGAAACACAGGGAAACTTAATTAGTTCGTTTATTTGTAATAGCTTTATTGATATATATATATATATATATATATATATATATATATATATATATATATATATATATATATATATATATATATATATATATATATATATATATATATATATATATATATATATATATATATTATATATATATATATATATATATATATATATATATATATATATATATATATATATATATATATATATATATATATATATATATATATATATATATATATATATATATATATATATATATATATATATATATATATATATATATATATATATATATATATATATATATATATATATATATATATATATATATATATATATTCAACTTCGCTCTTTACTTCCCTCAGAAAAACTTAATTTTTTTAAATTTATTAATTAACCTAAGAGTGAAAATTTGGTTGACACATCCTCTACGCTTTCTAAAACCACACTGTTCTTCTCTTATAACTTTGTCTATAGCATCTTTCAGTCTAAACAATTTCATCATACTAAGTAATGTAATAGGACCAAAACAGGCTAATGCCTCTTTACCATACTCACTCTTATCAGCTTTCTTATACAGAGGTTTCATTAGGATTTTACTAAAATCGCTAGGTACTTCCCCTTTTTCAAAAACCCTGCTCATAATCTTCAGTAGTTTATTTCTAACCTCATAACCCCCATATTTAAGGGACTCATGTATGATACGTACTATTAGCAACGGGGTCCTTATTATTTTTAAGCCTTTTAGCACTATCACTAATTCTCCTCACAAAATAAATCTTCCATCACATCCAAGGTTTCACAAGCTTTTTCATTGTCCTCTATATTTTTCCCTGTAACTCTATCCTGGCTTAGCACGTTCTGAAAATGTTCTGCCTATCTCTCTTTAACTCTTTTCATATCACAAATTGTGGCTCCATTCCTATCTCTAACTGGGACAAGTCCAGATTGAGGGCTCTCTTTCAATTTATTAATATGCCAGTACAGTATAGTATAACTCTTAGATAGTTCTTGTACAAGTCCCTCCTCCTCTATAGTAGACATAAAGCATTTGCTTTAATATTCCTTGCTGCGTTCATAACTTTCTTTCCTAAGACACCATATGTGAATTCCCAATTTTATTTCCTAAAATTATTACATCCATCTTCTACATTGTCATATTTTGAACTATTAAGTTTAGTATCCAACTGTTCCAGGAAATTTTCTCTCAAGCTCTTATCCTGGAGTCTACCCAGTCATATCTTTTGGAAGGTAGTTGCCCTTTCTAAATTTTAGCTTTAAATTAACTCTAAGCATTACTAGATGGTGATCATTACTTTTAACATCAATAACATCACTTCTATATACCCTAGTATCTTGTATTGATCCTGTCAGTATTCTGTTTACAGTAATATAATTAATTAGGTTAACTGTCTTACTATAATGTCAATACAATGCTAACTTATGATATATTTTAGGATCAAATACTGTACTGTTTACAACTAGATTGTTATATCTACAAAATTACAGCAGTCCGTAGCCATTACTGTTTCCTTTTCCTATACAAAATTCACCTAGGCTAGGGTATCATTTATCCCTATTTCTACTAACCAGGAGTAAAGTAGTAAGTATGACGACACTAGACCCTCAACGTCCTAACTGGCGGTGGTGATTTCCATTTCGAGGCATTTCAGCCAGGAAGTGCAATGGGGGGTTGGAGGCCAGCCATCCTGTGTCTTCCGTCACTATTAAATTCCCCTCGGTGACTACTATCTCCCTTAGTCAGTCCTACAGGGGCATCTACTACTATGACTTTGCACTACTCTTGAACTTTCATAGGCAGCGCGATAGAGCTACCTAAGTAAAGAACGATGTGGGCACAATGTATTATTTATTTTTCTTTTTCCTTCTTCTTTTTTCTCCATAGCAAGCACTTCGTATCGAAGGAGCTGTCGTACAAACTTCGAAAAGGGCTCATTCGATTGTAAATTGGAGTAGCTAGTGCCCTTTTTAACAGTCAAAAATGATTGGAGGGCAACTAGCCTCGCCCCACGCCCATCATTCCCCCAAACACATCCAATCAAAATTTTAAGATAGCCATTTTGTTCAGCGTAGTTGATTTCCAGATAGAAAATATCTTTTTGAGGAGAACACTCCCCCACAACCCTCGGGGCAAAAGTTTTAAGTTATGCCCTGGGGGCATATAAGTTTTTATAGAAGGCGTTGTCGTAGAAACTTCAAAAAGGCTCATTCAATTGGAAATTCAAAAGGCTAGTGCCCTTTTTAATAATCGAAAGTGATTGGAGGGCAGCTAGCCCCCCATGCCAATCATTCCCCCAAACACATCCAATCAAAATTTAGGGATTGCCCTTTTGTTCAGCGTAGTTGATTTCCAGATAGAAAATATGTTTTTGAGGAGGACAACCCCCTAAAACCTTCGGGGCAATGGTTTTAAGTTATGCCCTGGGGGCTATAAGGTTTTTATATAAGGCGTTGTCGTAGAAACTTCAAAAAAGGCCCATTCAATAGGATATTCAAAGGGCTAGTACCCTTTTCAATAGTCGAAAGTGATTGAAGGGCAACTAGCCCCCTCCCCCACGCCCGTCATTCCCCCTAAAACATCCAATCAAAATTTTGAGATAGCCATTTTGTTCAGCGTAGTTGATTTTCAGATAGAAAATATCTTTTTGAGGAGGATACTCTCCCACAACCCTCGGGTCAAGGGTTGTAAGTTATGCCCTGGGGGTATTTAAGGTTTTTATAGAAGGCGTTGTCGTAGAAACTTCAAAAAAGACTCATTCGATTGGAAATCCAAAATTCTAGCCCTCTTTTTAATAGTCGAAAGTGATTGGAGGGCAACTAAACACCCTCTCACGCCCACTTTTTCCCCAAACATGTCCAATCAAAATTTTAAGAGAGCCACATTATTCAATGTAGTTTTAACGATTTGGGCACAATGTTTTTTTTCTCCATACCTGGGCGCTTCGTATCGAATGAATTGTCGTAGAAACTTTTAAAAGGGCTTATTCGGTTGGAAGTTGGAGTGGCTATTGCCCTTTTTAACAGTCGAAAGTCATTGGAGGGCAACTAAACCCCCCCCCACGTCCATCATTCCCCCAAACACATACAATCAAAATTTTGAGATAGCCATTTTGTTCAGCGTAATTGATTACCAGATAGAAAATATGTTTTTGAGGATGACACTCCCCCCACAACCCTCGGGGTAAGGATTTTAAATTATGCCATGGGAGCCTATACGGTTTTTATAGAAGATGTTGTCGTAGAAACTTCAAAAAAAGCTCATTCGATTGGAAATTTAAAGGACTAGTGTCCTTTTTAATAGTCAAAAGTGGTCGAAGGGCAACTAGCCCCCCCCCCTCCACGCCCCTCATTCCCCCAAACACATCCAATCAAAATTTCGAGGTAGCCATTTTGTTCAGCGTAGTTGATTTCCAGATAGAAAATATCTTTTTGAGGAGGAAATTCTCCCACAACCCTCGGGGGAAGGGTTGTAAGTTATGCCCTGGCGGCATATAAGGTTTTTATAGATGGTGTTGTCATAGAAAATAAAAAAAACTCATTCGATTGGAAATTAAAAGGGCTAGTGCCCTTTTTAAAAGCCGAAAGTGATTGGAGGGCAACTAGCCCCCACGCCAATCATTCCACTAAACACATCCAATCAAAATTTTGAGATAGCCACTTTGTTCATCGTAGTTGATTTCCAAATGGAAAATATATTTTGAGGAGGACACTCCCCCCCAACCCTCGGTGCAAGGGTTTTAAGTTATGCCCTGGGGGCATATAAGGTTTTTATAGAAGGTGTTGTCGTAGAAATTTCAAAAAAGGCTCATTCGATTGGAACTTCTAAGGGCTAGTGCCCTTTTTAATAGTCGAAAGTGATTGGAGGGCAACTAGCCCCCCCCCCCGCCCCCGCGCGCATCATTCCCCCAAACATATCCAATCAACATTTTGATATAGCCATTTTGTTCAGCGTAGTTGATTTCCAGATAGAAAATATGTTTTTGAGGAGGACACTCCCCCACAACCTTCGGGGCAGGGGTCTTTAAGTTATGCCCTGAGGGCATATAAGAACGATTTTGGCACAATGCATCATTTTTTTCCTTTGGAGTAGGGCACTTCGTATCGAAGAAGTTTCGTAGAAACTTTAAAAAGGGCTCATTCAACTGGAAATTGGAGTGGCTTGTGCCCTTTTTGATAGTCAAAAGTTAATAGAAGGCAAATAACACCCCTTCGACGCCCACCATTTCCCGAAACACATCCAATCAAAATTTTGAGATAGCCATTTTGTTCTGCGTAGTTGATTTCCAGATAGAAATTATTTTTTTATGGAGCACACTCCCCTACAGCCTTCAGGGCAAAAGTTGTAAGTTATACACTGGGGGCATATAAGGTTTTTATAGAAGGCTTTGTAGAAGAAACTTCAAAAATGGCTTATTCGATTAGAAATTCAAAGGGATAGTGCCCTTTTTAATAGTCGAAAGTGATTGGAGGGCAACTAACCCCCCAACATCCATCATTCCCCCAAACACATCCAATCAAAATTTAGAAATAGCCATTTTGTTCAGCGTAGTTGATTTCCAGATAGAAAATTTGTTTTTGAGGAGGAAACTCCCCTAAAACACTCGGGGCAAGAGTTTTAGGTTATGCCCTGGGGGCATATAAGGTTTTTATAGAAGGCGTTGTCGTAGAAACTTCAAAAAAGGCCCATTTGATTGGATATTCAAAGGGCTAGTGCCCTCTTTAATAGTCGAAAGTGATTGAAGGGCAACTAGCCTCCCTCTCCCATGCCCATCATACCCCCAAACACATCCAATCAAAATTTTGAGATAGCCATTTTGTTCAGTATAGTTGATTTCCAGATAGAAAATATCTTTTTGAAGAGGATACTCTCCCACAGCCCTCGGGGCAAGGGTTATAAGTATTCCCTGGGGGCATAAAAGGTTTTGATAGAACGCGTTGTCATAGAAACTTCAAAAGAGACTCATTCGATTGGAAATCCAAAGAGCTAGTGCCCTTTTTAATAGTCGAAAGTGATTGGAGGGCAACTAGCCCCCACGCCAATCATTCCCTCAAACACATCCAATCAAAATTTTGAGATAGCCACTTTGTTCATCGTAATTTATTTCCAGATAGAAAATATATTTTTGAGGAGGACACTCCCCCACAACCCTCGGTGCAAGGGTTTTAAGTTATGCCCTGGGGGAATATAAGGTTTTTATAGAAGGTTTTGTCGTAGAAACTTCAAAAAAGACTCATTGTGTTGGAAATTCTACGGGCTAGTGCCCTTTTTAATAGTCGAAAGTGATTGGAGGGCAACTAGCACCCCCCCCCCCCACGCCCATCATTCCCCCAAACACATCTAATCAAAATTTTGAGATAGCCATTTTGTTCAGCGTAGTTGATTTCCAGATAAAAAGTATGTTTTGAGGAGGACACTCCCCCACAACCCTCGGGACAGGGGTCTTTAAGTTATGCCCTGACGGCACATAAGAACGATTTTGGCACAATGTTTTATGTTTTTTTCCTTTAGGGCAGGGCACTTCGTATCGAAGAAGTTGTCGTTGAAAGGGACTGTCGCCTCCTCAACGTTTCACTCTTTACGCTAAAGTTTGACTCTTTCTCACAACTCTACTTTTTAAAACAGTAAAAAAACATTAGCGTTAAGACCGGGGCGTTAAGGAGGGGATAGCCCCTTTCATATACGGAATAACTTCTGTTAGTTTTAAGTTTTACTATCGCTCCTTACTTTCAGTTAAAAAGAATTTTTTTTTATTTAATTTCCTTTAGGGACGCCACTCCTCAAAGGTCACCGTTCTGCGCGTTAGCCATCACCTTGCTTTACGTGAAGCTTGGCGATGCTTACACCACTTGACCACGTTGAGGTGTGCTGGCGGATTTCCTATGTTACCTAGATTGAAGGCTCTTATTGCACTTTCTAGGTTGGAAGCCTACCTAGGTGGAAAGTTAAAAACTCATATAAATATTCATCCACGGATGACATGAAACCCCAAAGCCCCCCGGTCAGGGAGTGTAAACTATCCAATTTGCCCATTGTCAATATAAAGGATTTATTACTGACAAGGGGGGCATGTTTGGTCTTGGGTGTCTAACAATGCTTACAGTATTAAGGTGAAACTCTCAAGAAATGCTCAAGAGGATGCTGAAAAAAGTCAAAAGACACTGTGTCTAAGCAATTTAAGAAAAGGATCACATATCAGTAATATCACAGGAACGGCTGAGAATATTAAGGTGAAACTTTCTGGGGATATTGAAGGGGACGCTGAAAAGTTATTGAACGACAACGAGTCAACTCACACTTTTTTTGCCCCTTCATTCTAATACTGATGAAAATTTAAGAGAGATATTTTGTTAAAAACAGTTGAAAAATATAATAACTATACTTTCGGGTATGACATAAATTGACATCACCTCCAGGGCAAGGTTTAAATTATGCAATTTGACTATTGTTTATGTACAGGATTTATTATTGGGAAAAGAAAGGGAGGCAGTCTGCTCCTGGGTCTCCAAAAAGGCATAGGGTATTAAGGTGAAAGTGTCAAGAAATGCTCAAGAGTTATCAAATGCTCAAGAAAGGCTTAGGTTATCAAGATGAAACTTTCAGTCTATGCTGAGGGGGATTTTAAACAAAAACAAAACACACGCTGTGCATGCTGGTTGTCAAAACAGGCGTATCAATTAGATCTCAGGAATGGCCAGGGGTATTAAGCTGAAACTTTCAGGGCATGTTAGGGGAGGGATAGAAAAGTCATCAGAGAGCTGGGTCTCCAGAAAGGCTTAGGGTATTAAAGTGAAACTTTCGTTCTATGCTGAGGGGGATTTTAACCAGCACCAAAACACACTCTGTGCATGCTCGTTGCCAAAAGGGCGTATCAACTAGATCTCAGGAATAGCTGAGGGTATTAAGCTGAAACGTTCACGGCATGGTAGGGGAGGGGAGGGGTAGATCAGTTATCAGAGAGCAACCAGTTCCAGCTCACCTTGTTTATATGCCCTTCCCCAGAAACTTCAGAGAATTTTGAAGGGATTTCAAACTAAATTAGAAGACACTACGTACATCCAGATTGTTGAAAAGGCGTGTCTGCAGCATCTTGGAACCGGCTAGGGGTATTAACTGGAAAATATCAGGACTACTACTAACATTTCTACTGTGACTATGACTAATTGCGAATCCAACTCGTGACTGTGACTGCGATAGTTACCGTGACTACTTACAATCGCAACTACTTATGATTGTGATTGGTACTTCTTGCGACTGCGACTACTTGTAATTACAACTACGACCACTTGCGACTTTTGCTGCAACTGCTTGCGAATGCAACTACTTCTGACTGAGACTATTAGCAACTACGAGTATTTGTGATTGTGACTACTTATGATTGTGACTGTGACTATGACTATTTGTGATATGTGACTGTGACTACTTGCAACTACTACTACTTGCAACTGTAAATACTTGTAACTTCCACCGCCGATGCTCATGACGGCAACAACTTGCGGCTGCAACTACAATCTACTCTTGACTGCAACTACTTTTAACTGTACGTTATTACAACTGAGACTACTTGCGATTGCTATTGCCTCTACTTGCAACTATGACTACCTTTGACTGCAAACACTTGTGACTACACCAAGGACTACTTGTGTCTTCATTTGCAACTACTCTCGAGAGTGACCGCAACTAAATAAGATTTGTATTGAAAATATTATAATATTTTTAGAGTTCAATACATCATTATGCTGGAAAACAATCAATTTAATTTAATTAATAAGACTTTAATATATTTCTCAATACTTTTTAACTTTCCACTCCGTAGACAGGGGTTCCAATTCAAATAAAATGTAGGAGGAAGGGAGAAAGCATATTTTTTTTCTATATTATAATTTCCAGAGTAGTTTCAATTGAAAACGCAAGTAGTCTTTGGCGCAGTTACAAGTAGTTGCAGTCACAAGTGTTTGCTGTCGATGGTGGTTACAGTTGCAAGTAGAGACAATAGCAATCACAAGTAGTCTCAATTGCAATAACGTACAGTCAAAAGTAGTGCAGTCAAGAGTAGAAAGTATTGGCAATCACAAGTTGTAGCTGAATCTATAAAAAAAAACGTCTTTTAAGCGTAATGAGGGGGGGGGGAACTTTGTTTTTCTTTAAAACTTTGAAATTTGCTTGTACATTGACCAAAAAGAGAGCTCGGCAAAGGTTTGCTTTACTATTACTATTTTTACTATTTTGACTATTACTATTATGACTATTTGACAGCTGAAATTATATTCTTAATTTATTTACGGTTGTATCTTGATGCCCATGTCTGAACATGTTTTCTTCACAAAACCACTTTTCTTCACAAAACTCACTGGTAAGGCCCTCCACCTGAGGAAAATTGAAGATATTTCAATTCTTTTCTAGTTGATTACCGGTATCGAAATTGGTGTATCTACCTTTATTCTTTCCTGATCTTCAATATTTTGCCAATTTAAATAAATAATTGTCAGTGCAGGGCACTGTATATAAACAATATAACAGTAAATCCCATTTTTTTACTTATACTGGCTTAGAATATCACACAGAATTAAGAGGACCTATCAAAATTGTTTTGAACGTAGAAATTTCTCTACAGAAGGAATATGTGATTGGCTTACAAAAAAATTTCACAGCAGTGTTGCCATCCCTAATGATTGTATCACTATTTTTTGTGATTTTTTACGCTACCAAAACTAAGAAATTACTAAATGTGGAAAAAAAATCTCTAAATTATTCATGAAAATTCCTAAAGAAACCAGCAAATCATTAAAATCTAGTGATTCTTTTTTCACCAGGTGGCAACCCTGGTTCACAGATGAAATCAATGAAATTAAAGCACAACATTTAGGTAGACTACTGAAAAGTGTAGTTTCCTCCTAGGGCTCTGCACTATTTTCATTATATTTAAAGTGTACTAGGGCCCTTTTGTGATGAAGGCTGATCAAGGTTGAAAGCAGTGTATGGCTCTAGAAATCTGTTTTTTTCTTATCTTTTCACTCAAAGTTATCTTCCTATAACCAACAAAAGAATCCAAAAATTTTCTTGCAGAGATCATAACTTGTAAGTACGCCTCTAAAAATAAACATTCCCATGTCCTACTGGCCCCTTAAGTTGCTAATCGTTTGAAGAAAGCAAAATCAAGCAAAATCTTTCAGCTAAAACTTTAGCAAAGACCTGAGTGTAAAGACCTATGGGCCGGATTTATTTATGCCTCTACCAAGGATTTATCTAAGATTTTTGTTTGGGGGTTTTATTTTTCCCTTCAACATATTTTTCTAAACTTCAAATTTTCGAAACAAAGGTTTAAAATATCAATTGTTCATTCTACTAAACTTTTGTGTTCCCCAGTATACAAAACGGCTGAACTTTTCAAGTAGAAATTACTAATTGAGAAATTCCAATCGTAAAACTTCCCTGTAAAATTTCGTTGGATCGGGCGTTTATTCCTATTTCTATTCTTTATCAATGCAACTGATTTTTTTTTGATCCATTATATAAAGTTACATCACTTTAAAAATTCTAAAAAAAGGTAAATAGCAAAATGCCAAGTGTTTTAAGTAAAATGTATCTATATAGTATATCTAAGTTCTTGCAAACAAAAGTGTTTTAATATTTCCCTACTTTCAAAAATATCTTTAGGCATTATATCACAAACTACTTTTTTTGTACTAGATCAAATACATGTTTCAGTTGGGCTTGTCTAAAACAACGTTTTGTAAATAACGTTGACAAGAGAATTGACCTAAAAAAAAAAAATTATTATCCTTTTTAATTTAGAAATTATTATCGGCTTTTTATTCTAAAATCACTTAAAAATTTGAACTACCTAAAAGGCCTGAAAGCTTCTAGTTCAAATCCTAATTCTAACCGGAAAGAATAATCCTAGATAACCTTACGTGATGCCCCCTATTCATACCATATTATTATCGATACTATAATTTCTTACAACGCTCTCTAATCTTTCTCTACGTTTTGCATTTAAATAGATAGCACAAGAAAAAATAGTCTTTTTGCACGTCTTCCCCAGATAGGAGGCTGTCTTCTACTGCTCTTAGAGTGTAGAGGTGTGGCCAGTTATGTGTTTTTTTTTTTTTTTTTTTTTTTTTTTTTTTTTTTTTTTAGGGAGAAAAGGCGAGGTATTCTAGGAAGACATTTAAATTTCTAATACTTGGATGTTTTAACATGAAATTTTATCGAGTCAAATTTTGAAACTTATATAATTCAGCATAAGAAATTCAAAAATGGCGAAATCTTAGAATATGTTTTAAAGTTAAAAGCTTGGTAAAAATTTGGCTCGTATTAATAAGATACATTGTGATCCTATTGCGGTTTAAAAAGGTTTTCTTGACGGTGTATCATAATATTCATATTCGGGAACATTAAAATTAACAAAATAAATTCGTCTCTACTCGTCAAAGGCTATCTTTCTAAGCGCGAGGTATGTAGGCGACTATGATGCTCTTTTCCAGAAATTGAGCATAATATGTCTACATACATAGACCCCATTCCCCTTTGTCAATGGTGGTTACAGTTGCAAGTAGACGCAATAAGAATAGCAATATTGTCAGTCGCAATAACTTACATTCAAAAGTAGTTAGAGCCAAGAGTAAAAAGCATTCGTAGTCAAAATTTGTAGGTGAATCTATAAAAAAAAGTGCGTTTTAAGCATATGGAGGAGGGGGGGAGTAACTTTGTTGTTCTTTTAAACCTTTAAACCTGTTTGTACATTGACCAAAAAGAGAGCTCGGCAGAGACTAGCTTGACCATGACTATTTTCACTGTGATTAAGAATAGCTGACGTTATATTCTTAATTTATTTAGGGTAGTATCTTGATGCCCTTGTCTGGACATGTTTTCTTCTCAAAGCCGAGTGTCTTTCTTCACATAATCATCCTACGTGAAATCTTGATAAAAATAAGCCATTGTAGTCTTAATAATCCAAGCAGCTAATTTTAAAAAATTTTGAGACTCATAAATATTTCCTCTTTTTAATGAATTAGAATATACACAGAAGAGCCGATTAGAAGGATTCACAATTTTTGTTCCGTATACTGGCATAGAATTTCACACAGAATCAAGAGGACCAATCAAAACTCTTTGGAACCCAGAAATGTCCCTACAAAAGGAATATGTGATTGGCTCACAAAGAAAGTTCACAAATAAAATCAATGAATTTAAAGCACAACTTTTAGGTAGACACAGGGTCAGATCCAGGATTCTTTTCGGGGGGGGGGCAAAATAGCTTGATCCGATGAACTTGCGTTAGGAGTAAGTTTAATTAACGCAAACTTGCGTTAATTAAGTAAATTGCACTACTTTAGACGACTTTATTGGGGAGCGCGCCCCCCTCGCCCCCTGGATCCACCACTGGGTAGACTACTGAGAATAGTAGTTTCATTCTAAGACTGTGCACTATTTTTATTAAATTTAAAGTGGATTAGAGCCCTTTTTTGAAGAAGGTTGATTGAGGTTGAAAGCAGTGTATGCCTCCAGAAATCTATTTTTTCTTATCTTTTCGCTCCAAGTTATCGTAACATAACCAACAAGAGGATCCGACAACTTTCATACAAAGATCATAAATTGCAATTACGCCTCTGAAAATAAACATTCCCATGTCCTACTGGCCCCTTAAAAGGCTAACCGTTTGAAGAAACCAAAATCAAGCCTATCTTTCTGCTAGAACCGGAACAAAGAGATGGGTTTAAAGACCAATGGGCCACTTTATATATACCTCTAGCAAAGATTTATCCAGGATTTTTATAGGGGGGGGGGGGTATTTTTTTGGGTGGGGGAGGTTACAAATAAATTAAAAAACGCAGCAAGAATTTTTCCATATGTATTTTCGTTATGTTTTTGTCGGACAAAAATTTGGGAGGAGGGAGGATCAAAACTGGTGACAGGTTTTGATCCTCCCCGGTTTTGATCCGGTTTGAAACCGGTAACATGAATATAGCCTCGGCCTCTAGTCATACAGATTAAAAATCTGTTCATTTTTTTTTTTTTTTTTTTTTTTTTTTTCAAACAAGGATAAAAGTACATTGGCAAGAACGGGGTAGTTCCTTTTTTTTCAACAAGTTCAGACTTGATAGTCTTGAATCAGGCATGTACAAAGGGGAATGGGGTCTTTGTATGTAGACATATTATGCTCAATTTCTGGAAAAGTGCATCATAGTCGCCTGCATACCTCGTGCTTAGAAAGATAGCCTTTGACGAGAAGAGACGAATTTATTTTGTTAATTTTAATGTTCCCGAATATGAATAATATGATACACCGTCAAGAAAATCTTTTTAAACTACAATAGGATCACGATGTATCTTATTAATACGAGCCAAATTTTTACCAAGCTTTTAACTTTAAAACATATTCTAAGATTTCACCATTTTTTGAATTTCTTATACTGAATTATGTGAGTTTCAACATTTGATTTGATAAAATCTTATGTTCAGACATTCAAATATTAGAAATTTAAATGTTTTCCTAGAATACAGACCTTTTTCTAAGTAAAAAAAACAACAACAACAACACAACTGGCCACACCTCTAAGCTCTAAAAGCATTGAAAGACAGCCTCCTATCCGGGAAAGACGTACAAAATGATCTTTTTTTCTTGTGCCATCTATTTAAATACAAAACGTAGAAAGATCGGAGAGCGCTATGAGAAATAATATTATAAATAACAATATGGTAAGAATAGGGGTACCACGTGAGGTTATTTAAATACACTTCTAGGATTATACTTTCGTGTTTCAATTAGGATTTGGGCTAGAAGCCTTTCAGGCCTCTTAGGGAATTCAAACTTTAATGTGATTTTAGAATAAAAAGTAGATAATCATTTTCTACCTTATAGAAGATAATAAACGTTTTTAGATCAACTCCCTAGTCAACGTTATTTACAAAACGTTGTTTTAGACAAGCCCAACAGACACATGTATTTGATCTAGAAAAAAAAGATTAGTTTTTGATATAATATCTAAAGATATTTTTGAAAGTAGTAAAATATTTAATAAATACTGTATAGATACATTTTACTTAAAACACTTGGCATTTGCTATTTGCCTTTTTTAGAATTTTTGAAGTGATGTAACTTTGGATAAAACATCCCAAAAATTCAGTCATATTGATAAATAATAGAAAAAAGAATAGACGCCCGATCCAATGAAATTTCATGGAAAATTTTACCGTTGGAATATCTCAATATGTCAAATTTTCGAAAAAAAGGTTATACTTCAGTCTTATACTAATCTACTAAGCTACTAATTTGATAATCTACACAAATCTCTATTTAGTAGAAATTTCTATTCAAAAACTTTAGTAGAAGGAAATCTCAAATTTTTTAGATAAAGGTTTGAAATATCAATAGATTAGTCTTTTACTAGTCTACTGATCTACTAATTTGATAATCTACTCAAATTTCTATTGAGTAGAAATTTCTACTCAAAAAGTTCAGTAGACTGAAATTTCAAATTTTTAAAATAAAGCTTTGAAATAACAATTGTTCAGTCTTCTACTAATCTACTAATCTACTAATTTGATAATCTACTCAAATTTCTATTGAGGAGAAATTTCTACTCAAAAAGTTCAGTAGACTAAAATTTCCAATTTTCTAGATAAAGGTTTGAAACATCAATAGTTCAGTATTTTAATAATCTACTAATCTACTAATTTGATAATCTACTCAAGTTTCAGTTGAGTAGACATTTCTACTTAAAACGTTCAGTAGGATGAAATTTCAAGTTTTCAAAATATACGTTTGAATTATCAGTAGTTAAGTTTTCTACTACTCTACTAATCTACTAATTTGATAATCTACTCAATTTCTTATTGAGTTGAAATTTCTACTTAAAAAGTTCAGTATACTGAAGATTGAAAATTTGGTCGACACATTCTATGCCTTTCCTAAAACCACACTGTGCTTCTCTTAAATCTTTGTCTAGAGTGTTTCAGTAGAATTGAAAGCTTCAACAGCAAAACTGAGGACCAAAGGTGTTTGATAGCTCAGGCATTTCTCAATTATTAACCTAAGAGTGAAAATTTGGTTGACACACCCTCTATCCATTCTAAAACCACACTATTCTTCTCTTATAACTTTGTCTACAGCCCCTTTCAGTCTAAAAATGTTTATTGTACTGAGTAATATGCTAGTGACGGAAAAAAGGCTAATGCCTCTTTACCACACTCACTCTTATCACCTTTCTTACACAGAGGTATAATTAGGGTTTTCCTAAAATCACTAGGCGCTTCACCTTTTTCAAAAATCACTCTCATAATTTTCAGTAGCTTATTTCTAACCTCATAAACCCCGTGTTTAAGGAACTCATTTACGACAATATCAGCAACCAGGTCCTTATTGTTTTTAATCCTTTCAGCACTATATCTACTTTCTCCTCACAAAATAAATCTTCCTTCACATCCAAGGTTTCACAAGCTTTTTCATTCTCCTCTATATTTTTTCCTGTAGCTCAATCCTGGTTTAGCACATTCTCAAAATTTTGTGCCATTTCTTTTTAACTCTTTTCTTGTCACAAATTGTCGGTCCCTTCCAATCTTTAACTCAGAAAAGTCAGATTGAATACTCCTTCTCAATTTGTTAACATCCAACTAATAAGAATAATTCTGAGAAGAGAAGATAATTCTCAGAATTATCTTTTCAGAAGATAATTCTCAGAATAATAATGAGAAGATAATTCTCAGATAGTTGAAGCCCCTTTTACTCTCTAATTGACATAAAGTATTTTCACTAATATTCCTAGCTGCGTTCATAACTTTTAACTTTATAAGAGCTTTCAACTTTCGACCTAGGTAGGCTTTCAACCTAGAAAGTGAAACAAGAGACTTCAACAAAGGTAGCATAGGAAATCTGTCAGCAAACCTCAATGCGGTCAAAGGGTGTAAACATCGTCAAGCTTCACGCAGAGCAAGGTTATTTCTAACGTGCTGCACGGTGACCTTGAGGAGTGGCACCCCTGAAGGAAATTATAGCCCTCAAAACGACACAGTATTTGCACTGGAATCTGATTAGTGGATGACTCTTCTGGGTTTGGTCCGTTTTATTGGGCGTTTTTGTAACAAAAGTGCTCTTCCAAGCTAATTTATCTACTATGGGTTGCCTCCCATGATCATAGTGTTTGTAGACAGAAATATATAATGAGTCAGAGGTAATAGGCTTCAGATTGTCTGTTTAGAATTTCGACTCTTATAGAAATAAGCTACTGAAGATTATGAACATGATTTTTGAAAAAGGAGAAGTGCCTAGCGGTCTTACGAAAACACTAATTAAACCTCTGTATAAAAAAAGGTTATAAGAGTGAGTGTGGTAAAGAGGTATTAGCCTGTTTTCCGTCGGTAGCCCATTACTTAGTATGAAAAAAAAAATTAAACTGAAAGATGATGTAGACAAAGTTATAAGAGAAGAACAGTGTGGTTTTAGAAAAAGTAGAGGATGTGTCAACCAAATTTTCACTCTTAGGTTAATAATTGAGAAGTGCCTGAGTTATCAAACGCTTTTGGTCCTCAGTTTTGCTGTTGAAGCGTTCGATTCTGCTAAAACGCTCTAGACAAAACTTTAAGAGAAGCACAGTGCGGTTTTAGGAAAGAGATAGCATGTGTCGACCAAATTTTCACTCTTCAGTCTACTGAACTTTTTTAAGTGGAAATTTTTACGCAATAGAAATTTGGGTAGAATATTAAATTAGTAGATTAGTAGACTAGTAGAAAACTGAACTATTGATATTTCAAATATATATTTCGAAAATTTGAAATTTAGGTCTACTGAACTTTTTGAGTAGAAATTTCTACTCAATAGAAATTTGAGTAGATTATCAAATTCGTAGATTAGTACATTAGTAGAAGATTGAACTATTGATAATTTAAACCTTTATTTCAAAATCTTGAAAGTTCAGTCTACTGGACTTTTGAACATAAATTTCTACTCAATATAAATTTGAGTAGATTATCAAATTAGTAGATTAGTAGAAGACTAAAATATTGTTATTTCAAACTTTTATCTCCAAAATTTGAAATTTCAATCTACTGAACTTTTTGAGTAGAAGTTTCTACTCAATAGAAATTTGAGTAGATTATCAAATTAGTCGATCATTAGACAAGTAGAAGACTAAACAATTGATATTTCAAACCTTTATTTCGAAAATTTGAAATTTCAGTCTACTGAACTTTCTGAACATAAATTTCTACTCAATAGAAATTTGAGTAGATTATCAAATTAGTGGAGTAGTAGATTAGTAGAAGAATTAACTATTGTTATTTCAAAACTATATTTTGAAAATTTGAAATTTCAGTCTTCTGAACTTTTTGAGTACAAATTTCTACTCAATAGAGTTTTGTGTAGATTATGAAATTAGTAGCTTAGTAGACTAGTAGAAGACTAAACTATTGATATTTAAAACCTTTATTTCGAAAATTTGAAATTTCAGTCTACTGAACTTTCTGAACATAAATTTCTACTCAATAGAAATTTGAGTAGACTATCAAATTAGTGGAGTAGTAGATCAGTAGAATACTGAACTATTGTTATTTCAAAACTTTATTTTGAAAATTTGAAATTTCAGTCTTCTGAACTTTTTGAGTACAAATTTCTGCTCAATAGAGTTTTGTGTAGATTATGAAATTAGTAGCTTATTAGACTAGTAGAAGACTAAACTATCGATATTTAAAACCTTTATTTCGAAAATTTCAAATATTAAGAGATTCCAACGGTAAAATTTTCCCGTAAAATTTAATTGTTTCGGGCGTTTGTTCTTTTTTCTATCCGTTATCAATACGACTGAATTTTTTCGAATGTTTTATGCGAAGTTACATCACTTTAAAAATTCTAAAAAAGGTAAATAGCAAATACCAAGTGTTTTAAGTGAAATGTATCTGTATAGTATTTATTAAATATTTGACTACTTTCAAAAATACCTTTAGGTATTATATCACAAACTAATTTTTTTTGTTCCAGATCAAATACAGGTTTTTGTTGGGCCCTTCTAAAACAACGTTTTATAAATAATGTTGATATCTAAAAAATGTTTTTTATCTTCTTTAACGTAGAAAATTATTATCGGCTTTTTATTCTAAAATCACTTTGAAGTGAGAATTCCCTAAAAGGCCTGAAAGGCTTCTAGCCCATCTAGAGCATTCTAGAGGTGTATTTAAGTGACATAACGCAATGTCCCTATTCTTACCATATTATTATCGATAGTATTATTTCTCATAACGCTCTAATCTTTATACGCTTTGCATTTAAATAGATGGCAAAAGAAAAAAATAGAAAAAATATAGATCAGTTATCAGAGAGCAAGGAGTCCCAATTCATCCTGTTTAGATCCCCTTCCTCCTCAACACAGATCAAAGTTAGAAATAGCTATTTTGTATAAAATAGCAGAAAAACCCAATAACTCTGCCTCCGTGGTAGCGTGACCCTAACAGCCAGCAGGTAAGGGACGTAAATTATGCAATTTCCTCATTATTTACTTACATGTTTATTATTGGAAAGAGGGGGAATAGTTTATCCTGGTCAAGTCTGAAAAGGCTAAGGGTATTAAGGTGAAACTTTAGAAAATTCTGGAGGGATTTTAAACTAAATTAAAAGGCACTACGTGCATACAGGTTGTTGAAAAGTTATGTCTGCAATATCTTGGAACCGAGGTAATAATTAGAAAATACTAGGACTGCTACTAACTTCCGCATTGTGACTACGATTATTTGCGAATGCAACTACTCTTGGCTGTAACTGCTAATACTAGCGACAACTACCGTGACTACTTACAATCGTAACTACTTGTGATTGCTACTTCTTGCGACTGCGACTACTTGTAATTGCAACTACGACGACTTGCGACTTTTGCTACAACTGCTTGTGAATGCGACTACTTCTGACTGGGACTACTTGTAACTACGAGTATTTACGAGTGCGACTGTTTGTGACTGTGACTGTGACTATGACTGTTTGAGATATGTGACTGTGACTACTTGCAACTACTACTACTTGCGACTGTGACTACTTATAAATGCGACCACAGATACTCATGCTGGGGACAACTTGAGACTGCGACTACAATCTACTTTTGACTGCGACTACTTTTGACTGTACGTTACTGAAACTGAGAATACTTGTGATTGCTATTGCCTCTACTTGCAACTGTGACTACTCTTGACTGCAAACACTTGTGACTACAACCACTTATAACTACATCAACTACTACTTGTGTCTCCTTTTGCAATTACTTTAGACTGAAAGATGCTGTTACAAGAGAAGAACAGTATGGCTTAAGAAAGGCTATATGATTATGTTGACCAAATTTCCACTGGATTGATTATTGAGAAGTGCCTGAGTCATCAAACACCCTTAGTCATCAGTTTTACAAATTATTAGCAAGCACTTAACTCAGCGGACAGAAGAGCTTTAGCGAAGATCTTATCGTTGTAAGAAATACCTGGCAAATACATGACAGTGATTAGTACTATGCATGAGAATAATATTGCTGTGATTAAGGTACGAAATGAGGTTAGCAGTTGGTTTTGTGTTAAATCAGGAATTAAGCAAGGTTATGTTATATCTCCATTTAAACGGAACATTTTGATGGAGTATAATAAAGGAAACAGGAGAACATGGAACCAAATGGTGAAGTAAAACTTCCCTAAACTTAGATTATGCTGATAATTTGAGCATCCTAGATGAAAGTATGAGCAACATGACTGACAATTTAGAGTTTTTGCGAGTTCATAGTGCTAGAATAGGTTTGAAAATTACCGTTAAGAAGGTTAAGTTTTTAAAGCTAGGACAAAGTGAAGATAAAAAGGTGACCTTGGGTAATGAAAAGATCGATGAAGTGAACACGTTCAGCTACCTAGATGGTACTAGTGGTAAAGACGGTGGGTGCAGTGAAGATGTTAAAAGTAGAATAGCTAAGGTCCAGGATGTTTTTTCACAGTTGA
This sequence comes from Artemia sp. Qi Xiang Cuo, assembly GCF_049724085.1. NCBI lineage: Eukaryota > Metazoa > Arthropoda > Branchiopoda > Anostraca > Artemiidae > Artemia > Artemia sp. Qi Xiang Cuo. Next base: position 8,470,238 of record NC_142808.1, on the reverse strand, counting down.
AAAAAGTGTAGGAGAATATGACCCAATCTACGAATGAAAATTGGGATACTGGTAACTACAATGATGACAGTAGTCAAGTATGGTTCTGAAGCATGGGTGCTCTGATAAATGGAGAAATATTCTCAAGATGTTTTTCAAAGATATTGTCTACAGACTATTTTGTTTATCCGACTGACTGACCGTATTTCAAACAGTAGGCTGTGCAAAAAGTGGGGTTTAATCTCGTTTTCTAGGGTTAAAATGAGATAAAGATTGAGATAGCTATGGCAAGCTTTGCATATGAAGCATAACAGATTGCTAAACATTCCTTTTCGGCCAACCGTCTAGGGCTAATGAAAAGCAGGTCGTCCTCGGTTGGGGTGGGAGGAAGTCGCTAGGAAAAATTTATGTGAAATGAGAACTTCCTGGGAGCGTGTAAAGAGAGAGGCTTTGGATATATTGGGATGGGTGAGAAGCGTGCGTATCTGTGTTTGCCTCAAGGGGCTTGGCACTGTGATGAGTTATAAGTAGTAGTTTTAATAGTAGTAGTAATTTCAACCATTTTTGACAAAATGCTCTGTGAAATCTTTGATCAGCGTAAAGTGAGAGGGACATCTGAAAGCTGCTTTCTGATCATTTTTTAATATTCCCCTCAACAGACCCTGACGCTTGAAAAAGGTCGCAAACGCTTGAAAAAGGTTTATGGAACAAAGTTGTTGCCTTCTGCTGCAAAGCCAAGAAATTGGGCAAATCATGTTGATCCATGTCTGTTTGCCAACTACAAAAAAAGGCACGATTCAGTAAAGAAGCTGACAGGCAAAACCCGCAACCATCACTTACAGAATCTCAAAGACAACAACTCTTATTTGACAGCATCAGAGGTGACGCACAGACGTTCTTCAGACCTAGCTGATATGCTCTTTTAATGCGTAAATAATGAGCCAATCACCTGACTTACAAACCTGGTCCTGGGGGTTGTGGGAGTTTATATCATTCCCTAAGGCATAGTTATCAGATCTTTCAGCTATTTTTAAAAGATGATTTTCTCAGGTTTTTGATCAGAATTAAGCAGGAGGACGTCTTAAGTGAGGAGGACTGTTTACCACCTGATCGCTTTTCAACATCCCCCTTAACTTACCAAATTAGTTTTAACTCAATACTCTCAGCCGTTCTTGAGATATTGCTGATACGCCCTTTTGACAACTAACACACAACAACTAACTTACAACTACTAAAATTTTTAAGTAGAAATTTCTACTCAATAGAAATTTGAGTAGATTATCAAATTAGAAGATTAGTAGATTAGTAGAAATGTGTGAAATTATCAACAATTGTTAATAACAATTGTCGTTGTTACCAACAACGACAATTATGGTCGATGAAATAACGACAATATTTCGGAATTGAAAATTATGGGCCACTTCGCGTTGACAGCTAAATTCTGAAGAATCTCATCTCTGTTCTTTTTTATGTCTCGCTTATGAAACTAATAAGAAGCAACGTCATTTCCACCCCAAGTCGTATTGGTAAAGAATTTACGCTCGATCCAACGAAGTTTTACTAGAAAATGTTTACTGCTGGAATCCCTCAAAATTTTTAATTTTCGAAATAAAGGTTCGAAATATCAATGGTTCAGTCTATTGCTTGCTTTGCTGTTATAGGGTTCTGAAAATTATTTGCTGCTGTTGAAATACGTAACAACCCTAATTTCGAAATTCAAGCACTACTTCGGGTTGGCAACTAATTTTTGAAGAATCTCACCTCTGTTCTTTTTTATATTTCACTTATGAAAATAACAGGAAGCAATTTCATTATCTCCCTAAATCTTTTGACATCCCCCTCCACCCTCCTCTCTAAGTTTGGAAATAAACTTTTTCTTATATTTTCATTAAAAAATTAAAAAAATAAGCGTTTTTCACCTAGACTATTCAAAAAGAATTACAGAGAAACGTAAAATCACAGGAAAAATTTAAGCATGTTTCAAATGTGGACCTACTGAGGGTACCTTTCTATCTATTTATTGTATACACTCAAGGTCTGGAATACCCCCCTCCTATTTTCGTAATGACCCACTAGGCCTCATCCGTAATAACTGGTGAGAAATCACAGATCGCTGTGCACAATTTTGTCAAACATCAAGTGTAATCAAATTGATTAAATGAAGTTTTAAAATAGATGTGTATTAACAATATATTTTGTATGGAATACTTGACATGCGCAACCATGCAGAAAATCTACCTTTGAAACTGGGACTCTGAATATGCAGTTTTTAAATTGTTTAACATTCATTGGCTATCTTATTGGCTATTTTATTGGATATTCATTGGATATCTCAGAAATGCCCAATTTGGGTCATAATTACAGCTCAGTGCCACGAAATGGTGAAAACCACCATTTTTCTGACGCATGATCGTTTCGGCAACTTTAAAAGGGCACTATAATTTTTAATTTACATTTGAATGAGCCGTCTCTTGGGTTTTAGAACCACTTTTTTGATACGATAATCCCTGAAAAAAAAATACAGATCCATGATCTTCCTTCCAAAAAAAAAAAAATAAATGCAAAATTCCACATTTTTTCTGATGGGCGCTTCAGACTTCTATAATAGGGTTCTCCAATGTCCTGAATTTAATGGCGCAATTTAAATTAAAGTCACTGTATCCGTCGAAGGTGTCTTCCCAGTTTTCAATAATTACATAAATTTCCTCACGGTCGTAGCTTTTGATGCCTAATTTTAAACTTGATGAACCTTATATTTCTGGAATGAACAGAAAAGGCAAATTTTTTGGTTGTACAAATTGTTATCAGAACTTCTTTTTTTAGAATTGTAGTTACTGATATCCCTGGCAACTCCTTGCTTGTAAACTTCAAGTCTCAATCTGCAACTGCTATCGTGCATCACTTAATTGCATGCAGTGGGGGTATCAAAAAAAGGTGCCTTCAAAGAATTGTGACTTGATGCTGACAACTTGTTACCTTCCACAAGTCTTACATCTTTGCATTGTCAGCAAAACTCCATCTTTAGTAGATGACAAAACCATAAGTCTTACTTAGTCTCTGGCATTGGACATTACGTAATGGCATGAAGCAAGGCTGCAGAGGCATACTCCCATGGTGTCCCAGATTTGTTACAACTAGATGTCACTCCTGGTTTTTGGCTACCTAAACATTGGAGCGTACAAGGTACTCTGTCCTTCATCCTGTAAGGCTCTTTTACATTATTTTCAGTTTTTACATTATGGTATCTGTCATCTTTGTATTTGTCTGAAATTACCGTGTTGTTCTCTTTATCTCCACAACACGCATGACAAGGGCATATAGGCGTTTCAAAAACAGGTGTCTTTAAATAATCACCACGCGAAGTATCTTTTGGCTTTCTCCACAAATTCCATGTCTCAGCATTTTCAGTCCGAAACTTATGAAGTTTGTCCACCATCTTTTTAAGATGAATAAACCGTGAACATGGGTCATCATCCAATCTTACGTCCTCAATTCTAACCCATGCAATATACTGAATCTCATTGGGAGAGTTCGTCTTAAAATGAAAATTTTTAGAGATTCCGGGCACTATAAATAAACGTTGGTCACGAAGTCCACATTTACGTTCAATAAAATATTGAGGATTGATGACTGATTTGCAGTCAAATCCAATTTCTTCATTCACTTCTCGTATAGCACAATCTACGGGGCCTTCATTCTTCTCTATTTTCCCTTTTGGGAAAGTCCATTGTGACAGAAAGTCATCTTCTGTCGGTCCTCGCACCACCACCACCTCCTCAAGAGATTCGTCTAGTAGTACACAACCATAAGTTGGTGTTTTTTGACGATATTTATGCCATACTCCGTAGACCTTTGTAAATTCACTTCGGTCAGAAAACCTTTTAAAACAATATTTAGCAAAACTTCTGAAAGACACACTACGTACTTTCTTGCTTACGTATTTTGCGTCTCCTTCAATATATCTGTAATAATATTTTTCCAAAAGACTGAATACATCGTATGAATTCTGAAAAATTGCTTTCTCTGAATCTTGAACAAATATTTTGTCTGAAAATAAATTCTGGATTTCTTTACTTAGAGCTTCTGGAATGTTTATATTCATTTTTATTATTTTTATTCAATAAGATTAATGGAATATTTAAGTTATGAATATATTTTTATAGCTATGGATATTTTCTCGAAAAAAATTTGTTTTATGCTAGGTTGTATTTCTTTTTTTAGAAAGCTTGATATGTATCACTGAAGATTATTTTGCTATTTTCATAAATGAGAAAATGCAATCGAATATTTTCTCGAAGGAAAATTTACATTTAATTTTAAAAATGATGTAATAATATCTGAAAGTTAAGCTTATTCTTAGATTTGGTTTCTTGTCATTACACTACCTAAATTTAAATTTGCTGATTGAAATGAAGGTCGAACTTCAAGGTCAATAAGTTCAAAATAAAGGTGAAAGATTTGGTTCTTATGGATTTGGGGCAGCATTTAAAGGGCAATTGGGGGATGGGGGCTCTACATAAATAAAAAAAAAACTTGGCAATATATAATTGCCTATAATTAAAGAGAAATTGGGGGGGGGGGGCTCTACATAAGTAATACAAACTGGGCAATCGGTAATTGCAAAAGAATTGCCTATAATTGCCAAATTTATAATTGCTGATTGAAATGATGGTCGGATTTCAAGATTAATAAGTTCAAAGTAAAGGTGATAGATTTGGTTCCTAGGGATCTGGGATGGCATGTAAAGGGCAATTGGAGTGGGGGCTCTACACATATAATTAAGAATTAGGCAAGTGAAGCAGAAAATATAAGAGACTGAAAGAAAAACTTCAAAAAAACTTACGATTTAGGAGAGAAATAGGCCCAAAGGTTTGCACTACATATTCCCTTCAAGTTAAAAGGGAAAGGTTTGGTCTTTAGAGGTTAAGACAACATTTAAAGCGCAATTCAGGGTGAACTGGGGCTCTACATACATAATTAAAAAATGGGTAAATGACGCAACGAATACAAGAAATTGAAAAAAAAATCTATAGAGAACAGACAGAAAAAAGAAGCATTCAAACCTCAAAAATTGTTAGTGGAAATGAAATTAAAATATAAAAGGAATGACGTCATTAATTTGAAACTGGAAAAAGTTAGCTTAAATGAAAGTCATTCAGCATTGTGTAAGAGCGTACTAATTAAATTAAGGGCTCAGCATTTTGAAAACGATTTTGACTTTTTTTTACTTTTATTAACATAATAAACAAAAATATAAACTATTACGAATATAAATCACTACGCTAGAGAAAAAATTCAAATTTAGCTAACGCGTAGCAATTAACTACATAAACTTTCCTAAGTGCATTCTAAATTAATAAAAAAACACAAATATTCCTAGAAGTATCCTAGATTATTTAAAATAATAATAATAATAAAAAGACAATCACCTTCTCCCAAACATCCCCAGGGTAACAACCACCTTCCAAATACATCTTCATCCACATCTACCTCTTCAACCCGTTCCTCCCTCCAGTCCTATAACCCACTTAAATCCTCACACCCCAAAAAAACTAAAAAAAAATTAAAGAAATACTCTTTTAATCTAATTTTAAACTCTGGGACGTGCTCAACCGCCCTAAGACTCACAAGAAGCGAATTCAATACGGAAGGGTCAAGATGCTTTAAAGTAAAATGAGATCACAAACTATTTTCAATCTTCACAACAAGGAGGGGTAAAGTTAATAAAACTTTACAAAAAGAATATATAAGTATTGCATACAGTATTTATTTTACGCCTCATAATCAGGGGGGGGGGGGGGGGCAAGGTACACCTACGTATTTAAACAAATAAGTAGAACAACAGGGAAATTTTTATAAAAGACAGTGGAACGCAACTTTAAATGAATATTTCGATCCTATATCCAAGGGCCGTCCTCAGCAAAACAGATGAAGAGAATAATACAATATAAAAGAAACTTACATTAAAATTCAATCATTAAAACTGAAAGGTTTTTAAAAAAAAGAATGTTTTAAAACAGCCCTAATATCATTACTTCAAGGAAGTTCAACCAGGACTGCTACCAGTCCTGCAACCAGGACTGCAGTCCTGGTTGAATTTCCTTGAAGTAATGATATTAGGGCTGTTTTAAAACATTTTTTTTAAAAAACCTTTCAGTTTTAATGATTGAATTTTAATGTAAGTTTCTTTTATATTGTTTTTATTCTCTTCGCCTGTTTTGCTGAGGACGGCCCTTGGATATAGGATCGAAATATTCATTTAAAGTTGCGTTCCACTGTCTTGCATAAAAAAAATTTCCCTGTTGTTCTACTTATTTGTTTATTATGGAAAGGTAGTGTGGTCTTCGTCGCTATTTACCTACGTATTTCCAAGGTATATAACATAAAGGAATTTAATTTCAAATATCAGAAAAACTGGGCGGTTCAGCTTCCCCCCTATCCAGGCCTAGAACTGCCACTAATTATATAGATCGTCTTAAAAACCTAGAGAGATCAAGGGGGAGGCAGAATCCAGAAGCCAACTTGTCCAGCCTAAGAAACAATGTAACTCCTACTTAACTGTTGGAATCACAGAACAAATAGGATAGTTCACGTTATCTTGCTACTCCAACATCTGCTTGAGTCGAAAAATATAGATATTGATTCCCTGTTGAGTACCAAATTCAATTCTTAATAAGCTACAAGTTTTTACCTAACAGAATTGTGACAGGAGTGCTTCACCAAACAAATTATTAGTTAGGCCAACTGATTCTTTAACGCTACAATAATAAGGCTTTAAGTAACCAACTGACTGATTAAAACTAAGATTTGCAACTAGGAGTTACCATATAAATTTCTAATTAAAATTTTGATTTTTTAATTAGAATTAAAATTTTGATTAATGAAATAAAAATTTAAATTAAAATTAAAATTAAAAAAAACAAACAATTTAAATTTAAAATTAAAATTTTTAATTTGAATTAAAATTTGATTGCCGAATTTCACGCCGCCTTATGATAAAAATAAATTTAAAAGACTTTTTCCACTAAGTAAGTTTTTCAAAGACAAAAAAAAATGACCGTGGAGTGTCAGTTTAATTGACATATACTGATATTTATTCCTTAAAGTTTGAATTTTTTTTTATTTATGAAAGTAAAAAAAGTAAAAATGTTAAAAGTTTTTTTTTTCAGTAAAGAGCAAATTATGCTCTGATCTTAGACGGCATGGGGTTATCAGCCCCATTCATGTTAATATTTGTTTATTTTTAGTTTGACTCGGCTATTCATTGTAATTTATGTTCGTTTTGAGTTTCATTATTTTATTGAGAGTAATTTATGGTTGTTTTAGGTTTTGAAAATTATTTGACGTTATTTCATTTTTGGCTTAATGGAGCTTTGTACTTTTCTTTGAAAAATTACTTTGTAGAAAAAGTTTTTTAAATTGATTTCTGTTCGTTTTCATTTTAAATAGTCTTATTCATGGAAAAAATTATATTTTATATCTTTTCAGTTCTGTTTCCTATTAAAAATCCATAGTTTTGGTTGCTATTCGTACGTTGGAAAAACTTTTTCAACAATTTTTAATCCTGACGCAAACAGTATTTTTTAATGTAATTTTTTAACTCCTGAAATTGACCTGAAAAAGTAAAACTTAATATTGTTCAAAAAAGATTATATCTATGCTCTTTGACAACCTGGATAAACTTACACTCTTTTCATTTATTTAAATTGTAACAGCAGAAGTAGTAATAGTAGTAACACCAAAAGTTTCAAGTTAATACGCCAATCGTTCTTGATATATTGCTGAGGTGTCTTATTGGCAACAATAAACACAATGCCTTTTGATCTAATTGAAAACAACGTTTAGTTTTAAAGTACAATGGGCCAATTGCACAATTGTGGGGGTTTGATATGCCAAATACCCCTAAAGACATAATTGTTTGACCATTCCACCATGCTAAGCAAAATGGCTGTCTAAAAATTTTGACTAGATGCCATTGAAGAATGAATGGGCTTGAGAAAAGGTTTATTTGCCCTCCAATCTCTATTTGCTCTTAAAAAGGACGACAGAACCTTTAACTTTGATTCGAATTTAAAAATGATTATTAAATCTTTAATTTTTTATTCTCAAAAAGGGTACTAGAGCTTCTGATTACCAATCCAATGAGCCCCTTCCGAAGTCTATATGATCAATTTTTCTATAAAAGCCACCTTATATGCCCCCAGGGCATAACTTACAACCCTTGCCCTGTGGAATGGGGCGAGGGAATTTGTCATCCTCAAAGACATAATATCCAGACCTTTCAACTACGTTGAGTAAAATAACTATCTCAAAATTTTGACTGGAAGTGCTTTGGGAAATGATGGGTGTGCTGGGGGAGGGGGCTTTTCCCCTCTGATCCCATTCGACTAATAAAAAAGCCACTCTCAATTTCTAATCGAAGGAACCCTTTTGGAAGTTTATACGAAAAAACATACTATAGAAACCTTATATGGGCCAAAGGGCATAACTTACAACCCTTGCTCTGAGGGCTATGGGGGCGGGGGGGAGATCTTAAAAGCTAATCTAGATATTCCAATTTTCATCCAGGTGAGCCTCCTCTAAAGTCTATATAACCATCCCTTCCATAAAAACCTTTAATGCCCCGGGGCATAACTTACAACCCTTGTCCCCAGGCTCTGGAGGTTGGTTTCAACCCAGAAGCCTCGTTATGTGATATTTAGACTATTTGGAATAAAATGGGTATCTCAAATTTTCTATTAGGTTCATTTCGAAACAATACGACGTGTGTATGTGTGGGGGGGGAGAGGGGGTTAGCGGCTCTCCGCTCACTTTGACATTTAAAAAGGGCACTAGAGCTTTTGATTACCAGTCTAATGAGCCCCTTCTGAAGTTTGTATGACCATACTTTCTATAAGAAACCTTATATATCCCAAGGGCATAACTTACAACCCATGTCCTGAGGGCTGTGGGGGGGGGGACGTTGTATTCTTGAAAGACATAATTTCCACATCTTATAGAATCTTATAGTAGGCTGTGCAAGACATGAACTGTAGATAAAAATATATAACACATATTTCTTGAGGTATTACCTCCACCCCCCCCAAAAAAAACAAGCATAAGGTAATAAGAATTTGAATATATATTTTTGCTGAAAGGTATATATTTTGCCGGGGGGTGGTATCTTAAAAGCTAATCTAGATAATCCAATTTTCATCCAGATGAGCCTCCTCTAAAAGTCTATATAACCATCCCTTCCATAAAAACCTTTAATGCCCCCGGGTCATAACTTACAACCCTTGTCCCCAGGCTCTGGAGGTTGGTTTCAACCCCAGAAGCCTCGTTATGTGATATTTAGACTATTTTGAATAAAATGGATATCTCAAATTTTCTATTGGGTTCATTTCGAAACAATAAGACGTGTGTGTGTGGGGGGAGAGGGGGTTAGCTGCTCTCCGCTCACTTTGACATTTAAAAAGGGCACTAGAGCTTTTGATTACCAGTCTAATGAGCCCCTTCTGAAGTTTGTATGACCATAATTTCTGTAAAAAAAACCTTATATACCCCAAGGACTTAACTTCCAACCCATGCCCTGAGGGCTCTGGGGGGGGGGAGGTTGTATTCTTGAAAGACATAATTTCCACACTTTTCAAGTACGAAAAGAAATTCTTATATAACTCATGAATAAAAGAGAATTGGCCTTCTATGCTTTATTCTAAATATATAAATTTCTTCAATTTTAATGATGCATGCCAAACGCTAAGAACCTGAGGAAATGTGCCTCATTTTTGAAAAATGGGAGAAACACATCCAAAAAGGCAAGTGATCTTAATGAAAATTGCAGAATTAGATTCTATACATTAGACAACAATGCTATTGAGGTTTGTAGCTGCTATCGACAAAAATGTGGAATTTTGTACTTATTCCCAGAAGAAAGATAAGAAGATAATTTTTATTTTCCTAGGGGTTGACCTATCGCAAATATGGTCCTAGAAGATCGGGAGAGGCTTAATTCGAAGAAAAAATTAAAAGTTCTGTTGCCTTTTGTAAAGTAACCAAAAAGATTTTGCCATTGGAAAGTGGCGCTTTCTTTCATTTGTGGCATCAAACAACGATTTTGCCTGATGAAGGACCAAATTGCTTCCGACTGAAATTTCTGAGGCAGCCAGTCAATTTAAAAGTATCAAAAGACTATATAATTGTGCTTCCCAGTTTTGGTGGAAGTAATAAAGCAAGATTTGCATTCGTTCCTGAAAATTCAAATTGTCCATGCAAGAAAAATAAATAATACGGTCATTTGTCTCAATACTTTTTTTAAACTAAGTTAAATCATTTTATTTTCCCTGAATTTTTGTTTATTGATGTATTATTGTGCATCAGCTAATATGAAAAATCAGCATTAGCTCATTGTGTAGGCATGGGAGATAGGGAGTAGATGCCTAAAACAGCTCATCTCTATACCCAAATTTTCCAGCTCTCTGTGAGCCTTGAGATAAATAGAGGACAGGGTATGAGGGCAGATGCCTCAAAGAGTGTGTTTTAATGCCCACACATATCTTAAGTCATATTGAGTTTTCATATAAATATAAAATGAGTTCTTTGTAGGAGGGGGGTGTTAATTAAGGTGCTTGGGCTCTTGGGCTCCTCTGTAGGTTCGGATGAGAACTGATATTTTTTCCTATTAGTGATATTGTGTCAGCTTTTGAAGATATCCAGGAGGAGCTTGACAGTAATTTTACCGAGTTAATTAACTACTTCGAGGACGTCTAAGTATGAACCAAAGGGTCACCCCACCCCGCTCCTGACTTCTGGAATACCTATAGCTGATGTGACTTGGGCCTCCCACGAACCAACAATTTTATGAATAAGAATTTTCATTATTTGCCACCATTCAAACTTCCGGTAGTTCTTGGAAATTATGAAACGCAAACAGGGCTAAATGAATGCTGTTGTGACTAAGTTAGAATCCGGACTCTCTCCTTTTCCTGCCTCCAGAAGGAAAAGTATGCAGACCTTAATCTTCTTAATTTAAAGATTGTGCAGACCCTTACACCTAAGGCCCCCTCGCCATTTTTGGAAGCCATTGCCTATGATATTAGTAGATAATTCTTTCATTTTTGAAAGATACCCAATACTTTATTGTGAACCAGGTTTGATGAACTTTTGAAAATAATCTTTAATTAAACTATTGCTTAGCTATTTTGTAATAAGGAGTTCTCTCCATTTTAAATTTGCTTGGTGATCTTAGAGTTATCCAGCTGGGGACTGAAAGCATAGAGCAAGTCACCGAATTCCGATATCTTGGTAGCACAGTCTCGTTTAGTTGCGATTCTGAAAAAGAGCTGAGAACACGAATAGTCCTGGCAAGCTCAGCATTTCAACGACTTCGACCAGTCTGGAGATCAGCGAAGTACTCACTCCAGCTAAAATTTCGCCTTTTCAGAAGCAACGTCATTTCTATTTTGACGTACGCGTTGGATTGTTTAAAACTCACAGCTGAGCAACAAACACGACTCACTGCATATGAAAACAACTGTCTTCGACGTATCCTGAACATTAACTGGAAGGATAGGATAACAAAATTGAAAATTCGCCACTACACAAACCAGCCTGATGTCGCTGATGTAGTCAGGCAAAGAAGATGGCGCTATCTTGGCCATGTTATCCGTATGCCAGGATCGAGACTGTCGAATATGCTTCTCCAGTGGCAACCAGACGACACGCGTCGACGAGGAAGGCCCAAAAACACGCTTCGCAGGACATATGAGCGGGACAGGAGAGCCCTTCATGCATCCTTAATCCCTGAGTGGGAGGACATCTACGCCGCAGCTCATTTCCGGGATGATTGGAGGCTGTTAACGGACACCCTGTGTGCCTCTGGAGGTACAAAAGGAGCTAAGGTCTAAGGTAAGGTAATCTTAGAGTTTAATGTTATTTAAATTAAATTAAAACAAATTTAAGGTACCCCAGGTCTGGGGTACCTTAAAAGTACCCCAGACAGGAAAACCTTCTGATGAACGCCTAGATGATACGTATTTTTATCAAAAGAGATAAACCAAAGAGTCGGGTAATTGATCTGAGTGGAGATTGGAACTAACATTGACAAAAAAACTATTAACACCATCTAGCCAGTGATTAACATTTTTCAGTGTAATAATTAAAAATAATTAACTTAATTAGTACAACAGTCAAATTAGGGTAGTAATATATATCTGATCTCAGCTCTTGACAGAAAAATGATTACACGGCTCGACAAAATGTTATGTGTCACCAAATGCTAGATGGCTTTGATATTTTTTGTCGATGCTAGTGACAGTTTCCAATCTTTTAAGTTATGCATACTCTTTTGGGATTAACCAATGTCATGTACTGCATCTGTCTATAGGGACGTCAAGTAACGGGGGAAGCCACCTCTGCCAGTGTTTCAGCCAGTCGGTAAAAAAGTTCGAATCGGTATAATATTGGTAGGAAGCATGACTATCTTACTAACTCAGTTTTTATTTTTTAATTAAATTCATAAGCCCACTAAAGCCAACAAAAGAACACCGGCTCAAAGCCCATTAAAGCCCACTATACCCTTAAAGCCTAATTAATTAAATACTAAAGCCAACCATCTTAAAGTTAGTTCGACATAGCCTAGTCATGTTGTGGCTTAGTGGGTTTGAACTTAGTTTGGTAAACCTAGAGATTGAACCTTGGTATAGCATTACACTGCAGGGCTGACGCACGGAACTTAATGCAAAAGAAGTGTCGGTTCGTTAATCCAATTACTTACTTACTACTTACCATCTTAAAGTCCCTAGCCTACATAACCCGCCAAGATTTTATCCAAACTAGCCTACAAATGCGTTGTGCACACTATATTTTACCTTAAGATAATTATTAAAAAAAAAAGTACTGATTAATTTCATGAAACAGGTGGATTCAGGACTGAAGAACAAATTTCAGATTTTCAGTTATTAGTCTAGATGATTGGTAGGACGCTTATGAATCACAACATTTTGCACATAAGTTGTTTTGTCTGCAGCACTATCCCCGAATTCTTCTAATTGACAATATCACCTTTTTCAGGATAAATACAAGTAATTGACCTTCCTCGTTATATGAAGCAACACAAAAGCCAACAAAGCCAGCTTGTGGTGATTTCTTACTTTTAATTACACCTTAAACTGCAGTATATTTTGAGATAAGTACCACTCAAGACCAGCTGCTGCTGTATCATAGCCCACTCCCCGGCAATCGCTTCTCATCTTGAAACATTAATTTATCTGCCACGCAGGGCATGGTCTATGCAAGGCGCGGGCAAACTTCTATCATGTCTGTCTACTTTACCATCAATGGTACAATTCTATTGCATGTGGCATGCGTCACATAGAGTGCGCTATTTTTGTAAATAGACGACACCTTAGATGGTGCTAACCTTGAGAGCCTACATGATGTTTAGACTTCACAAAGCTGAGCTAAAAGCTGATGAACATGTTCAAAGTTCATTGTCCATCCATATTTCATTGCCTTCAATAACGGCTATGCAAGGTTGATTTTGACATTAATTGTGGAAGGATTTGAAGAAACAAATAAATAAGGAAAAAGATGGCAAAAGTGAATCCTTTGACAAACATCTCGAAGGAAATTAGAATAGTATGTATATAGGAACATAATGGACACAACTTTTTTTGGTGGTAAAATTACATTTAATTTGGCCACAAATCAAAAATTGGCATTTCAGTCGGAAAAATATTCTTAAGTCCATAGCTATCTTTGTGGCTACTAATAGTAATTTGGCACCATATTACATAATATAGATTTACAAGGTGTCGAACCGTGGAAGAAATTGAGCTACAAAGTACGAGAAAGTACAAAAAAGGCAAACAACAGAGCATGGTGTAAGACATGTATTGTAACACAGAGTACAGTTTATACGACGAAATGGGCTAACTCAATATCTGCTACATCAAGCTTAATATTTAAAAAAGCAAACACGCGTTCTCGCCTGTGAGCATCCCAAAGCAAACTGATACTTAAAGTATAGCTTCAGGTACCCGTCAAATAGAATTAGGTGATAGTTTTCAGATTAGTAATTGAACGGGAGTTACAAGCACTTATTGATTATATAAAGTGAGATTATATAATGCTCTTTATTTAAAATGATGAAAAGTTGGAGAAGAATTTTTCACTTACATCACATCGCCCAATTTCATACGGCTCTGAACAAGAGCACATGATTTCAAATCTGATTGTCCTACTGCCCTTCGCCTTTTCACATTAAAACCATCGTTTAACTGCGCCTCTACAATTAGGTCAGCCAATCCTTTTACAGGTTTTGGTGGTGAAACCTTTGCTAATTCAGATATTCGAACACGACGCGGTGATTTTGGTACAGATTCCTCACCTTGAGAAGGCGTCCTGTAAGATAAAAAATTGTCTGTAAAATAATTTGTAACAAATCTGTCTCAATTTGCAGGTTTTTATATTGGATCATTGAGTATTTCATACTGTCTTATAACTGCTATGTAATATTTTAAGCTTGTCTTAATTATTCTCATTTAATTGCCAAAATAATGGTAATTTGAATCCCTTATTCTTGGGTCTTATTGTGAATAAGTGGAATAGCGTTAATAGCACTAAAGTAGTTCTATTTATCATATTCATATTTGCGATGGGCTAAGCCTTTCATATTACACTAATCGGGCAACTGGCGGCAAAGGTGTAGTTCTAGCATTTTATTGGGGGAGGGGAGCAAGAAGGGTCAACATCCAGAGAGTCAAGGGGCATGGGTTATGTAATATTTTTTTCCTCCAAATTATTGTAAAAATGCTCCCCCTTACCCCCCCCCCCCCCAATGACGCCACTGAATGGTGGTAATCTTATTACACCAATAAAAAACAGGGCTTAATACAATTAAATAAAAAAACAAGTTTTTTTAACTGAAAGTAAGGAACGACGTTAAAACTTGAAACGAACAGAAATTATTCCGTATATGAAAGGGGCTGTTTCTCCTCTACGCCTCGCTCTTTACGCTAAAGTTCTTGATTGTAAAAAAAATTGAGTTGTGAGAAAGTCAAACTTTAGCGTAAAGAGCGAGGCTTTGAGGAAGGGACAGCCCCTTTCATAAATGGAATAATTTCTGTTCGTTTTAAGTTTTAACGTCTTTCCTTACTTTCAGTTAAAAAAAACTTGCTTTTTTATTTAATTTTTGAACCTTTTTGAATTAATACAGGTTTTGATTTTGCCTCACCGTAAATAAATAATTAAAACAAAATTTGCATATTGATTGTACTTTTATTTAGTTGAATGGCTTTCTCTAAAGTTGTTTAATTTTATTTACGAATGTTTTTATTAGTAATAAATATACGTAATTTACGAATTAAATTACGTAACGAACTTTTATATTCATATATTTTTAATGCGTATATTAGGGGGTTAGCCCCCTAGTCAATACCTCGCTCTTTAAGCTAATGTTCGAATTTTGTTCCAATTCTTTAAAAATGACCCCTTAATCACAAATGCCGTTGTTTAGAATAAATAGCTCTTATGAAAGTACTAAAAAATCTTTGGCTTAAAGAGCGAGGCATCGACTAGGGGGCGAACCCAATCATATAAGTAATATTTTCTTTTCATTTTGGGTTTTGATGTTGCTCCCTGCTTTCAGTTGAAAAACTTGTTTCTTTTTTTTTTAATTTCTTATCTTTTTTTTAAATAATGCTGGGAAATCCGGCGCCCCCTTCATAGCAATGTCCCATCCCCGTTTAAAACCCCCGACCCACCTACCCCCCCCCCCCATTACCAGAAAAAAAACCTGAAAACGTCTGTATACTTCCCAATAACCAATACTATATGTTAACATTGGGTAAAGTTCGTAACTTTCAGCCGTCCCCCCAGGGACTTCAGGGGATTAAGTCATACTAAAGGACATAGTTTTCATATTTTCGACCATGCTGAACAAAATGGCTATCTCAAAATTTTGATCGGGTGACTTTGGGGAAAAAGTGAGCGTGGGAGGGGGCCTAGTTGCACTCGGTTATTTTTGGTCACTTAAAAAGGCACTAGAACTTTTAATTTCCGTTCCAATGAGCCCTCCCACGATAATCCAGGACCAATGCGTTGATACGACCATCTCTGGAAAAAAAAAAACACGCATCCGTGATCTTTGTTCTGACAAAAAACGGAAAATTCCACATTTTTGTAGATAGGTGCTTGAAACCTTTACGGTAGGGTTCTCTGATACGCTGAATATGATGGTGTAATTTTCATTAAGGTTCTATAACTTTTAGGGGGTCTTTCCCCCTTTTTTCAAAAATCAGCCACATTATCTTAGGCGCGTAATTTTTGATGGGTGGGACTGAACTTGAAGAAACATATATTTTTAAAATGAGTATTAAATTCTGATTCTTTTGATGCATCTATTGATATCCAAATAACGTTTTCTAGAGTTTCGGTTACTATTGAGCCGGGTCGCTCCTTACTTACAGTTCGTTACCACGAACTGTTTGAAACAAAACTTGAGTTTTTTTTTGTTACGGTGCGTAAGTACCCTCGGGATGAACATAGCGCAGAGTTTTCTTAAGATGATTTTCCTTGTTACTTAAGATGGGGCACTGTAATTCTCTTATCAAGGGTTTTCAGCTATCGTACTTCAAAATCTGCAGTTTAATTTGGTCAGACATCATTTTTGAGGGGTCTCAGGCTTTTTTTTATCCATAAAGGTGTTTTCGCTTTACGCATTTACAATTAATATTACTCGAAGTAATAGTCACCGTTCTTGAATCTACTTCAAATGACGATTGTTTCACATGACAATCTGAATAATAGTTACCATTCTTGAATCCACCTTAAATGGTGAGTGTTTCAAGTTGCGATCGAAATAATAGTTTATCATTCTTGAATCTGCTTTAAATGGGGATTGTTTCAAAAGACGATCAAAATAATAGTTCCATTATTGAATCCGCTTCAAATGGCGATTGTTTCAAATGGGGGTCGAAATAATGGTTATCATTCTTGAATCCACTTCAAATGGTGATTCTTCTTCACTTGATTTTTTTTTTAATGTAGTTTCATATTTTTAGTTACTATGGGCTAGAGTTCTTGTTTACTGGGTTGCCTCTGACACGGCAACCATGATAGAACAAAAAACATTCGAGATCGGTTTGGAAAAACATTCGAGATCGATTTGGACTCTGTTTGTACGGTATTTTAGGCTTTAGAAGGTTCTGCTTGGGTATTTGAAAATAATTACAGCAGTTGGGACATAGCACAATATATTAACCATTTATAATAAAACAAAACACCTGTATAAAAGATTATTATATTTGTGAGATAACACTCTTCTGTCTATAAGAAACACCCACGAAGATTTGAAGTAGGACTTGATTGCTTGACAAAAATTCAACTAACATAAATTCAAACGAAAAAGGACAAATACTAACAAATTGCAAAAACATTCAAGAAATAATTATGCATTAGAAAAATAAGAATCGATAAATATGGACAGCATATCGGCCCGTGAACGATTTTGATCAAGGAACTGGGGTACTTAAATTCAAGGAAAATATTTCTTTTGTTTAGTTTTGCAATATACTAGTTTTATAAAATAACAATTAAGTATGTAATAATAATAATAATAATAATTTAATTACCCACCATCTACAAAAAGATTATAGTGGAGCACAACAAAAAAGAAAAAAGGAAGCTAACTTCAAACAAATGCAGGTGAAAAACGACGTCTCATCAATCTGAATTTGAACACTAAATTGTTCTGAATGGTCGACCATTGCTTGGATCGCTCCGGAAGTCCATATTTTTCAAGTCGAGAATTCCGGTATCGCTTGGATATATATAGTAAATCTTTTACCCACAAATATATTAAATCAGGAATGTAAAAACAGTAAAATGGACTGGTTTTGATCCGAAATATGATTTTTAAGTGTTATTTTCTAAAAGTTTATTTATCTGCTGTATAATGTATATTGTAATTTATACAATGCGCGTAAAATGTAATTTATCTGATTTTTTTTTACTTGATTCGTTGGAAGATCTTTCTTTTTGTTATTGTCTATTCTGTCTCATAATTTGGGGGAAACCTTCTTTTTTCAGTGTTAAAACGTACTACTTTTGTGTTACAGTGACAACTAAATATGTATCTTTTATTCACAAATATATTAAATCAAGAATGTAAAAAAAGCAAAATGGATATTTTTTTTTTTTTAATCAGGGCAAGACCAAAGATGCGAAGCACGATCATAGCATGGTCGTACATGGACGTTTAAACTTGGAATCGGGTAAACATCCGACAATAGCTATTGCACTAATAGTGACATCTAGGTATACAAAGAATTACAAATAAATAGATGTCATTTATATGTGTTTCTACATTTTGTGTCTGTAGTGAAGGTTTTTTTGCTAGTTGGTAGACGTTTATCAGTATAAGAAAACTTAAAAATAAAGCTTTATTTTTTTTCTGTCTCCACTCTAACTTATTTTTTGATTGCGTCTCAAGAACAGCAATAAACAGGATCAAATATACTATTTTTATGTTAAATGATAATTAATTATGTGTCGTTTATTCACAAATACATTAAATCAGGAATATAACAAAAGTAAAATGGAATTTTTTTTTGCAGCTTTCTGTATCCAAAAAAAAGTTGGTTATTTTTATCACTCATATATCAAGATTTTTTTTTTTTTGAACGGTTCTATTCTTCTTTGTAGGTATGGGTAAAATGTCTTAACAGGATCTTGTATTTTAGAATTTTATAACGGTTCCCCATACTTATTATACTCGGAATTTTTGCTCATCACTTCGAAACATCACCCCTTTAAGTATTCTATAACCCTTTCTGAATTGTAGAGTTTTTCCTTTCCCTAGTCATGGAACATCATCTAGTGGTACGACGTTATTCAGTGTTCCGCCTTAATATTTGTAATGGTAAAAGGTAACGGTAAAATGGTAAAATGGTAATGGTAAAAGGTAAAATACGGCATTGAACTTTACAGTCTCTACTGGTGGTGCTGATTTCCGTTTCGTTGTCCTTCAGCCACGAAGTGCAGTGGGGGGTTTGGGGCCAACCATCCTGTTTTGTCGCACACCCTTCCTGTTTACCTTCCCCAAATTTTTCCAGGTACCCATTGAGGGCTGGGTCGACTCTGACTAAGACTGCAGCGTCATTCCACAGACCGCAGCTCCAAACCAAGAAACTAGCAACACCAGGACTCGAACCTCTGTCCTCTTGGGCAATGTATTCCAAGTCTAGCTTGGTAACCACTTGGTTATTTCTGAATTATTTTCTTACTTTAGTGTTCTTTAACCAAAATAGTTTTGGTATATTTCACTATTATATTTCATTTTTTTTTATCTTTTCGCCTCCTTTATTATTTGTGCTGTAGCTGTCAAATCTCATCAATTACCTTCTAATTTATTTTACTGACACTGTGTCCGTTTTGTTAATTGTTTTCAGTTATTATTTATTTCATTTTTGGTTTTTAAGTTTTTATTCTTTTTTAAGCAGGCATTGTTTTAAATTTGATTGTTTTAGTTGATTTTGCGCTTGCACTGAGGACACTTAATTACTCAGAAAGGCAAAAAATTGACGTAAATGCCATTTCTTATGCTTTTGTATTTTATTCACAAAAATATTAAATCAGGAATTAAAAAAAAGTAAAATGGACATTTTTCTACTAATCAGGTCACATCTGGGTAAACATCCTACAATGGCGTAGCTATCATCACAACTGACATATAGGAATACAATAAAAAGATGGGCCTTTCTGTAACCCTTATACATTTATCTACCCTCATTTTCTGCATTTTGTCAAGGTTTGCGAACTCGGTACTAGATGCTTCATTTACCATAGGTCTTGCATGAATTTTATTAATTCATTGCAAGTACCCCTCATACAACTGTATAAAAATTTTTTGTTAGTTCAATCGCAACCTTTACAATAACAGAAGCAGAAACATATGCAATTCTGAGTTTTCTTTACTGTCTTCCCATAGATCCCAAGCAAACTGATACAGGAGTAGATATTTCAAACTGAAAAAACTAAATATTACTTTCAATTCAGTCATGTTTGTTAACGATACAATTTAGAATATATTATTTACACATAAACATTTTTAGTTCAATCCCAGTCTGTATTATAACAGTAGCAGAAACATGTACAGTTCTGAATTTTTTTCACTTCCTTCCCGTAGATCCCAAGCAAACTGATACAGGAGTAGATATTTTCAAACTGAAAACATCTAGATATTAATTTTAATTCAGTAATGTATGCTAGCGAAACAATTTAGTATATATTATTTACACATAAACTTTTTTTATTTCAATCGCAGTCTGTATTATAACAGAAGCAGAATCATGTGAAGTTCTGAATTTTCTTCACTACCTTCACATAGATCCCAAGCAAACTTATACAGGAGTAGATATTTTCAAACTGAAAACATCTAGATATTAATTTTAATTCAGTAATGTATGCTAGCGAAACAATTTAGTATATATTATTTACATATAAACTTTTTTTAGTTAAATCGCAGTCTGTGTTATAACAAAATCAGAATCATGTGAAGTTCTGAATTTTCTTCACTACCTTTACATAGATCCCAAGCAAACTGATACAGGAGTAGATATTTTCAAACTGAAAACATCTAGATATTAATTTTAATTCAGTAATGTACGCTAGCGAAACAATTTAGTATATATTATTTACATATAAACCTTTTTTAGTTCAATCGCAGTCTGTATTATAACAGAAACAGAATCATGTGAAGTTCTGAATTTTCTTCACTACCTTCACATAGATCCCAAGCAAACTGATACAGGAGTAGATATTTTCAAACTGAAAACATCTAGATATTAATTTTAATTCAGTAATGTATGCTAGTGAAACAATTTAGTATATATTATTTACATATAAACTTTTTTTTAGTTCAATCGCAGTCTGTATTATAACAGAAGCAGAATCATGTGAAGTTCTGAATTTTCTTCACTACCTTCACATAGATCCCAAGCAAACTGATACAGGAGTAGATATTTTCAAACTGAAAACATCTAGATATTAATTTTAATTCTGTAATGTATGGTAGCGAAACAATTTAGTATATATTATTTACATATAACCTTTTTTAGTTCAATCGCAGTCTGTATTATAACAGAAGCAGAATCATGCGAAGTTCTGAATTTTCTTCACTACCTTCACATAGATCCCAAGCAAACTGATATAGGAGTAGATCTTTTCAAACTGAAAACATCTAAACATTAATTTCAAATTAGTAATGTATGCTAGCGAAACAATTTAGTATATATTATTTACATATAAACTTTTTTTAGTTCAATCGCAGTCTGTATTAAAACAGAAACAGAATCATGTGAAGTTCTGAATTTTCTTCACTACCTTCACATAGATCCCAAGCAAATTGATACAGGAGTAGGTATTTTCAAACTGAAAACATCTAGATATTAATTTTAATTCAGTAATGTATGTTAGCGAAACAATTTAGTATATATTATTTACATATAAACTTTTTTTAGTTCAATCGCAGTCTGTATTATAACAGAAACAGAATCATGTGAAGTTCTGAATTTTCTTCACTACCTTCACATAGATCCCAAGCAAATTTATACAGGAGTAGATATTTTCAAACTGAAAACATCTAGATATTAATTTTAATTCAGTAATGTACGCTAGCGAAAAAATTTAGTATATATGATTTACATATAAACTTTTTTTAGTTCAATCGCAGTCTGTATTATAACAGAAGCAGAATCATGTAAAGTTCTGAATTTTCTTCACTACCTTCACATAGATCCCAAGCAAACTTATACAGGAGTAGATATTTTCAAACTGAAAACATCTAAATATTAATTTTAATTCAGTAATGTATGCTAGCGATACAATGTAGTATATATTATTTACATATAATCATTTTTTTTATTTCAATCGCAGTTTGTACTATAACAAAAGTAGAAACATGTGAAGATCTGAATGTCCTTCACTGCCTTCATAGATCTCAAGCAAACTGACATAGGAGTAGATCTTTTCAAACTGAAAACATCTAGATATTAATTTTAATTCAGTAATGTATGCTAGCGAAACAATTTAGTATATATTATTTACATATAAACTTTTTTTAGTTCAATCGCAGTCTGTGTTATAACAAAAGCAGAATCATGTGAAGTTCTGAATTTTCTTCACTACCTTCACATAGATCCCAAGCAAACTGATACAGGAGTAGATATTTTCAAAGTGAAAACATCTAGATATTAATTTTAATTCAGTAATGTATGCTAGCGAAACAATTTAGTATATATTATTTACATATAAACTTTTTTTAGTTCAATCGCAGTCTGTATTATTACAGAAGCAGAATCATGTGAAGTTCTGAATTTTCTTCACTTTCTTTACATAGATCCCAAGCAAACGGATACAGGAGTAGATATTTTCAAACTGAAAACATCTATTAATTTTAATTCAGTAATGTACGCTAGCGAAACAATTTAGTATATATTATTTACATATAAACCTTTTTTAGTTCAATCGCAGTCTGTATTATAACAGTAGCAGAAACATGTACAGTTCTGAATTTTTTTCACTTCCTTCACATAGATCCCAAGCACATTTATACAGGAGTAGATATTTTCAAACTGAAAACATCTAGATATTAATTTTAATTCAGTAATGTACGCTAGCGAAACAATTTAGTATATATTATTTACATATAAACCTTTTTTAGTTCAATCGCAGTCTGTATTATAACAGAAGCAGAATCATGTGAAGTTCTGAATTTTTTTCACTTCCTTCCCGTAGATCCCAAGCAAACTGATACAGGAGTAGATATTTTCAAACTGAAAACATCTAGATATTAATTTTAATTCAGTAATGTATGTTAGCGAAACAATTTAGTATATATTATTTACATATAAACTTTTTTTAGTTCAATCGCAGTCTGTATTATAACAGAAGCAGAATCATGTGAAGTTCTGAATTTTCTTCACTACCTTCACATAGATCCCAAGCAAACTGATACAGGAGTAGATATTTTCAAACGGAAAACATCTAGATATTAATTTTAATTCAGTAATGTATGCTAGCGAAACAATTTAGTATATATTATTTACATATAAACTTTTTTTAGTTTAATCGCAGTCTGTATTATAACAGAAGCAGAATCATGTGAAGTTCTGAACTTTCTTCACTACCTTTACATAGATCCCAAGCAAACTGATACAGGAGTAGATATTTTCAAACTGAAAACATCTAGATATTAATTTTAATTCAGTAATGTATGCTAGCGAAAAAATTTAGTATATATTGTTTACATATAAACTTTTTTTAGTTCAATCGCAGTCTGTTTTATAACAGAAGCAGAATCATGTGAAGTTCTGAATTTTCTTCACTACCTTCACATAGATCCCAAGCAAACTGATACAGGAGTAGATATTTTCAAAGGGAAAACATCTAGATATTAATTTTAATTCAGTAATGTATGCTAGCGAAACAATTTAGTATATATTATTTACATATAAACTTTTTTTAGTTCAATCGCAGTCTGTATTATTACAGAAGCAGAATCATGTGAAGTTCTGAATTTTCTTCACTACCTTTACATAGATCCCAAGCAAACTGATACAGGAGTAGATATTTTCAAACTGAAAACATCTAGATATTAATTTTAATTCAGTAATGTATGCTAGCGAAAAAATTTAGTATATATTGTTTACATATAAACTTTTTTAGTTCAATCGCAGTCTGTTTTATAACAGAAGCAGAATCATGTGAAGTTCTGAATTTTCTTCACTACCTTCACATAGATCCCAAGCAAACTGATACAGGAGTAGATATTTTCAAACTGAAAACATCTAGATATTAATTTTAATTCAGTAATGTATGCTAGCGAAACAATTTAGTATATATTGTTTACATATAAACTTTTTTTAGTTCAATCGCAGTCTGTATTATAACAGAAGCAGAATCATGTGAAGTTCTGAATTTTCTTCACTACCTTCACATAGATCCCAAGCAAACTGATACAGGAGTAGATATTTTCAAAGTGAAAACATCTAGATATTAATTTTAATTCAGTAATGTATGCTAGCGAAACAATTTAGTATATATTATTTACATATAAACTTTTTTAGTTCAATCGCAGTCTGTATTATAACTGAAGCAGAATCATGTGAAGTTCTGAATTTTCTTCACTATCTTCACATAGATCCCAAGCAAACTTATACAGGAGTAGATATTTTCAAACTGAAAACATCTAGATGTTAATTTTAATTCAGTAATGTATGCTAGCGAAACAATTTAGTATATATTATTTACATATAAACTTTTTTTTAGTTCAATCGCAGTCTGTATTATAACAGAAGCAGAATCATGTGAAGTTCTGAATTTTCTTCACTACCTTTCACATAGATCCCAAGCAAACTGAAACAGGAGTAGATATTTTCAAACTTAAAACATCTAGGTATTAATTTTAATTCAGTAATGTATGCTAGCGAAACAATTTAGTATATATTATTTACATATAAACTTTTTTTACTTCAATCGCAGTCTGTATTATAACAGAAGCAGAATCATGTGAAGTTCTGAATTTTCTTCACTACCTTCACATAGATCCCAAGCAAACTGATACAGGAGTAGATATTTTCAAACTGAAAACATCTAGATATTAATTTTAATTCAGTGATGTATGCTAGTGAAACAATTTAGTATATATTGTTTACATATAAACTTTTTTTAGTTCAATCGCAGTCTGTATTATAACAGAAGCAGAATCATGTGAAGTTCTGAATTTTCTTCACTACCTTCACATAGATCCCAAGCAAACTGATACACGAGTAGATATTTTCAAACTGAAAACATCTAGATATTAATTTTAATTCAGTAATGTATGCTAGCGAAACAATTTAGTATATATTATTTACATATAAACTTTTTTTTAGGTCAATCGCAGTCTGTATTATAACAGAAGCAGAATCATGTGAAGTTCTGAATTTTCTTCACTACCTTCACATAGATCCCAAGCAAACTGATACAGGAGTAGATATTTTCAAACTGAAAACATCTAGATGTTAATTTTAATTCAGTAATGTATGCTAGCGAAACAATTTAGTATATATTATTTACATATAAACTTTTTTTAGGTCAATCGCAGTCTGTATTATAACAGAAGCAGAATCATGTGAAGTTCTGAATTTTCTTCACTACCTTCACATAGATCCCAAGCAAACTGATACAGGAGTAGATTTTTTCAAACTGAAAACTGAAAACTGAATGTATACAGCAACACCCTAGCGCTGCCATATATATGGCAGCGCTTGGGAGCGCTGCCACCTTAGCGCTCTCAAGCATTATCTTTATTTCTTTCTTTTTTATTTCCCCCAGTGACTTCTATATAAATTGGTGCTCATAGAAACTTTGATGAGGTCTTGTTTAACTGGAAAATGATTCTAGAACGCTTTTTATGAATTAAAAAATTATTGGAGCGTAACTATAACCCAGGGGTGGCTGACCTAATGCCCGCGGGCCACATGTGGCCCGCCGTAAGCATTTTTGCGGCCAGCGAGATTCATCACACTTTTATATTCTGCGACCTCAAGATGCGCACATCTTAGAACATTGTAGATTCGATGTTTCACTCTTAACAATGTTGTTTATCGATGTATATAGCCAAATTATTATATTATTATGTTGTATAATATTATCGATGTTCCATGTTATACAAATAAAGTTATTAAGACAGTGAGTTACATTCGATCACATGCACTTGTGCATTGACAATTTAATGATTTTCTGAAAGAATTAGAATCTGGATATGGTGACGTTATGTACTTCAGTCGCGGCAGATGGGTAAGTCATGGAAGATGTTTACATCGATTCTATCAGTTACGAATAGAAACTGATTTGCTTAGGAATGACAAACTGAGGTCTGTGCCAGAACTAAGAAAGGATGAGTGGTTATTCGATTAATGCTTTTTAGTGGATATTGTCAACATACTCAATGAATTAAATGTGATGTATCATTGCAAGGAAAAGATAACCTCATAGTCGATACATTTAATCACATCAGAGCATTTTAGAAGAAATTGTTGTTATTTGAATCACAATGGAAAATTAATAATGCTCACCACTTTCCATTGTTGAAAGAATTGAATCATTTGTTATTGAACCATTGTCATTTGAATTGAACCATTGTTATTTGAATCACAACGGAAAATTAATAATGCTCACCACTTTCCATTGTTGAAAGAATTGAATCATTTGTTATCGAACCATTGTCATTTGAATTGAACCATTGTCATTTGAATCACAATGGAAAATTAATAATGCTCATCCCTTTCAATTGCTCAAAGAACTTTAAAGAGTAAAAGTTTAAAATACCTCAAATATCTGAAAAAAATATTAAGAATGGAGGATTCTTTTGAAAACCAATTAAGCTATTTAGAGTTGGAAAAAAAACACCAAAATTTTTTAAATGTGTTCCTCTCCTTTTCTGGTTGAAATTGAGTTTATCCCAGAGTATCTTCAAATATATCTGATTGAAATACGTTGCAATAATGAATTAAAACGCATGTTTGAAAATACAGAATCAAAAATGGACTTTCTTTTTTAACATTTACGTCACAAAAGAAAAATTATCCAATTTAAGAAATTTGGCACAAAAGTTGTTTCAACTTAAACCACGCTTAATCAACTTAAACAACGCTTTTGGTTCAACTTAAACCTGCAAATCGTTTTTTTTCGAAAATGAAATTGACCGAACACAAAACACGCTCAAATATAACGGACACTAACCTTCAATACCAATTACGAAGTGCAAATACCCAAATTGAGATTGACTTGCAAAGCTAAGTGAAAATGTGGAGAAACAAATATCGCACTAGTGAAATAAATATATTCTATGATTTTATTTTTTTTTATTTCGTTATTTTTTTATTTTTAGTATTATTTATTGGTACTTGTCTAGAATCCAGTAAACACACGATAATGACCGCATCGAAATTTCAAAGATGCTTAATGAAAAACAGGTTTCCGCTGCTTGTGAGGTATTGGTCGCTCCGTGACAAAGATTAAACTTTAGTTTTTTGGGGTTAAAGGGGCAAAATAAGGTGCCCAGGTTAGATTAGGCTACTTATTTAATATATGCCATTTTTTTACTCCACCCCCTTAATGTGCAAATATATAACCCAAATTTGTTTCTAAGCTATTATATTTTCATCCCACTTTGTTTTATTTCTTTAGCATTAACGAAATTTCACTTCTTGCGTATTTACTGGATTCTAGACAGGTACCTATATATTTTTTGCAATGTGCATTTGGTATCAGTATTATTATTATATCATCTATGTTTATATGTAAAAATAATAGTAAACATAATTAATGAAAATTCATTATTTTTCAGTTTGTCACTCCAAAAAATATCTATAATAGGTCTAAATCTGTTGTTGGTATATACAATTTTATGTGTGGCCCGAGGAGTTATGATGCATTTCTAAAGTGGCCCGCAAGATAATTTGTGTTGGCCACCCCTTCTATAACCCAATCCCCATAATCCCCTAACAAATCCGATCAAAAATTCCTAATAGTGATTTTAACTAAATTAGTTGAAAGGTCCAATGCGTTAGCCATCACGAATGCAATAACCCCATTTCCTATTTAACCCCATTTCCTATTCAACCCCATTTCCGTATGATCCGTAAAGTTTGCGAACTACTTATCGTTTACAGATTGATAAAATAGACAGAAAAAAAGGGGAAGGGGTATTTTTATCTCGGGTGTCTGATTTGCTCAAAATTTTTAGAGATCGTCCCCTACGACAAGAGGAGCACAAATTCTGTTGGGAGAGGACGGGTGTTAGATGCTCCGAAAATGGGCCTTAAAGCTTTTCAGTTTTGGCCAGTTTTAAATTCACAGTCCTAAGGCCCTGGGCCAAGCGGAACTTAATAAACCAAAAAAATTTGTTATGTGGTACGTGCCCCCAAAATGGATCCCAAAAAGGGCCAAAAACTTCGTTGTCTTGATCAGCTTGAAACTTAATTATCTAAAGCCCTCGGGCAAAGGGGTCCCCAATACCGAATGAAAATAAGAAAAATATTGGATCACCCAAAAAACCAGCCCCGACAAAAAGTCCAAACAGGGCCAAAGATTTTTTTCCCAAAGAACATGGAAATTACAATCGTAGGTTTTTTAGTCGATGAGGACTCTATTGCACTTAGACGACTTTAATTTAAGGGCCCCGAAAAGGTTTAATTTCTTTCTGAATGACCTGAAGCTTATATCCTTAAATTCTTGAGCCTTGTGGACCCATTGACCCAGAATAAACGAAAAGATAATTTAGCCCCCCTCCAAAGAAATGTGGGGCCGGTAAAAAGATTAGAATCTATTCTAATCTTGTCGTCTCCGAAGATCTTGGGGTAAATGTCCTCTCCGAAATATGAGGCTTACAATACCAATCAGCACGAAATTTGTATCCTTAAATTTTTGGGCGTTTTCTCAGAAAACCTTTTTCTGGGCGGTTTCTCAGAAAAAGAACGTTTTCTCAGAAAACGAGGCCCGACAAAGGGACAAAAGCTTTGGGTCTGAACGGTTTGAAACGTAATGAAGTTTTTTGGTACAGGGGATTTGAATGCACAGGAAAAAAGGAAGTGACAAATCATCTTCCCAAAATATTTCCCTAGAAATGATCAAAATCTAGCTGGAACACTAGCTCTCCCCTAAATACACAGACCAAAAATTGCAAGAATTTTTTTTGTCAGATTTGTTTGACGCTTTCAAGAATCGTCACGTTGGCCAAGAAGGATGTGGATTTCCTTGGGATATGAGTGGGTGTTAAGATACCCTGAAATGAACCAGAAAACAGTTTTTTCTACATCAGCTTGAAGCTCAAACCAATAAATTCCAGGGCAAAGAGAAGTCTACTTTACACAAATTAGTTTGGAGGTATGGTCCCTTTAGACAAAAAAAACAGAAACAAAAAAAAAACACGAACTTATCTGAAATTCTGAAAATTTATCTGATATGGTTTTTGATCTACACAGCTAAAAGGCGATGTCTCGTCCTATCAGTTACATGGTAGAAACGAAGGATAAGGCTATTTTGTACAAAATAATTAGTGTCCTCGCTTAAAATATTCATAGATAGTTCTGACGAAGCACTATCTCAGAATAAACAGCTTCAGAACGATATGCAGCACCCCATAAAGCTCTTTTTTTTAAAATAATTAGTCTTCTCAAAAAATGTCTATAGATGCCTCTGACCATTTCCGCCCGATAAACAGTTTCAGAAGGGTGTTCAGCTCCAAATAAACCTTTTTAGTAAAATAATTAGCATTCAAGAAATCAGTAGATGGCTCTGATTAAAGAGATACCTTAGAGAAAAAGTATTAAAAGAATATACAGCAAAGTAGTTGCTGTTTCTTTGGTTTCTTTTCTGCCACACAGTTCTCTATTCGTAGCATAGCATGTGTAGCATAAACTTTATAGCAGCCTTTTGTGTGAAGTGGGTTCTTTTTTCCTGTTAAAGAGTGAAAGGTAAATGTAGAAGCATGAAATTGATTAGAAAACAACTATCGTTGTGTTACACATGCAATTTTCACATTTAGTCAAAGTATTTCAGATAGACATTTGGATCGTTTATACCTCTCTACTTGATGTAACCATATAGTGTTTCTCCTTTGGGGACTTCCCCCATAAAATGGAAATTTTTGAAGTCTTTCAGGGCGGAAATTCTATATTTAAGATTTGAGGAATTTTCAAAAGTCATCTGGATTCTTTAAGGTTTTGGTCAATGAGAATAAAAGGGAATTATATGGCTTAGGGTCATTTTTACACTAGAATGACGAACCGGAAACACAGTATATTTGAATGCTTATTTTGCCCTACAATGAATAGTGCTTAGAAGGCTTAGAAGTGCTTACTTAAATGGCTTAGAAGGCAAGATAAGAGATCTTCATTTCAATGACGACACAATATATAAAAAAATATAGTGAAATAGAAATATATTGAAATTACAATACATCTAAACACTGATGCGGGTACCTACTGGCAATTGTTTTTCAAAGGAAAATACCACCAGAACTTTGGCTTTACTATTCCTTTCTAGGAAAGGAAACAAGACGGTGAGGTATTACCTAACTGTCGTGTAATAAGATTGGTTTATATTTATAGTATGTAGTATTGTTAACTAATGAGAAACACGAACACTGACACAAGTCTTTTGTGATTTTGGAAGCAACCAACAGTTTCCTTTTCTTTCTTTCCCTTTTCTCTTTTTGATCTACTTTTCCTTATCTGGTTGTTGTTAAAAGATTTTTCAGTGCAGTACAAGTCATCCAGTCAGACAGACAGGAAAACCTTAGAGCAAAAAACGTCATGTAAAATTCTGAAAACATATAAAATATGAAAGTGCCACAGTGCCCCGAAAATGCCCTAGAAAGTGCCACATGCAGGTGTGGAGACAGCTGCAAACTACAGCTGCACTTAAGAAGGGTCGTGGCTTCTAAAAAGGAATTAAGGTGTTGAATTTAGTCAACTAGAATATGATCTTGACTACACTCTTTAAGTCTTATTGCTCCTTACTACACAAATGTTAACAACGGCTAGGTGTTATTTATTTCTAAACTTTTGTGCTAGACTGAAATTGTATATCAAGCAAATTTCTATTTTTAGAGTTCAAATTTTCAGTCAGAATTCGGCAGAACTGTTTATAGTTGTAGCTTCTTCTCATATGATCTAGATTCTGAAATCCGGCCCTGATTTTTTCAATTGAGACTGAACTAGTCGATAATCATAAAACATTATCGACCAACCGTTTAGGTGCAAACATAAAGTTGGTCATCCCCGAATGGGGTGGGAGGATGTCGTAAGGGAAAATTAAAGGGAAATAGGAACTCCTTGGGAGGGTGTAAATAGGAAGGCTTTGAATAGATTGGGATGGAGGAGGAGCTTGAATAGCTTTTTTGGCCTAAGTCGACTCCGCGATTGAGTGATTTATTATTATTATTAGTAGTAGTATTGTTTTAATAGCCTAAAACGATATTTTAGTACAAGAAACTGGTCTTCAATTTAAAAAACAAAGTCTTCTTGAATAACTATTGTTAGCTGTCCGCACAATGGGGCTAAAAAAAAAAAAATAGCAATTAAAAAAAATAGAATATTAGGGAACCCCTGGGAATTTTGGTATTAAAAAAGAAATTCATAAGGATTTTACACCTGCCGTTTACTGATTTTGAAAAAAAAGAAGTGGAAACACATAACGAAAAATAATGGACAATTGGTTAACAGCGTTGCCAACGCCGTACAATTGTACTATTTTTGTACAATACAGAGGTCCTTCGGAACATTTTAAATTTTGTGGTACAATACAAATTTTCCAGTACGCTTTGGTATCACTTCTGACTCAGATATTTTTTCAAATTTTGGTTTATCGAGAATATTTGTGTTATTGCGGAGAATTTTTAACCTGCTCTTCAGATAGCACAAAATAAGCTCTTGTGGTAAAATTTTAGTTGGAAAACTGATACAGCTTATTTAAAGGAGTTCGCAATGTGGCTAGTAGCCCATTCTCTTCCCACTAAACCTTATATACCTTATCACAAAACCTGATGAAATCTGACGGAAGCCGCAAATTCGCCATCTTAGTTGAAATATCAAATAAATATTCAATAACAAAATTGACAAAGTTCCAGCTTTAAATATGGCTATTTGTCAAATATGATGATTTTTCAATCAATTATGTATTTTATGCGGGTTTGTTGGAGAAGGCAAAATTTGACCTTTATAATGATAAAAAAAGTATAAACAGTTTAGCTTGCAATTTTATCGATTCCATTGTGCAATGTCAATCCAAATTAGTTACGCAAAGGTTCTCAGTGAACAGTTATTGTTTTGGTAAAATAACCTTTTCTACTGTGTAAAATATCGGGATCTAAAAGTTGCGCAATTGTAAGTGCAATTTAGGGTATGTGCATATCAAATACGCCTCTAAAGGTCTGACCATTAAGAAGGGGGGCTCAGGGTATTAATCTAGGCAAGGGTATTACTCTAGGGAGGGGAGGGTCTCACCGCCCCTCCAACGTTTTTGGCATTTGGTAAAATTTTCGCTGAAGGCAAAAATTTCGGCAGAAGTTTTGCAAAATTGCCAAAAATTTTGCAAAATTCTGGATTTCTGCAGAAAATTTAGCATAAATCTGGTAGCGATTCGGTAAAATTTATGAAGATTGTCCCCCCCTCCCCCCCCAATGAAATGAGTCTCGGGACGCCCCTGACTACAAGGCTCATTTTTCACTTGGTCATTATCACTTGACATCGGAAAATTGGTCCTAACTTTGACCCCTCTCCCCCCACCCCCCAGGATTTTGACAAAATTTTTCCCTTGATCCAGAGCCTTAATAGTCACATGAGAAGATATTTTGAAGCGCGTAATTTGACTCCTTCTCTCTTCAGAGGGCACTGACCTTTTATAACCCTTAACAATCTGTTTTGTACAGGTTAAACCCTACAAAATAGATGTTCTGCTCAAATGAAGCACAAGAATAATGTTTTGAGTCTAATACTTTTGCTTAATCTCAATTTATAAAGTTTTAAAGGTCTATAAATCTATTTCTTAAATTTATGAAGAAACGCTTGGCATAGCTTAAAATTTCACTGATATAACAGGAATCACGTTTTCAAAAACTAATGCGAAAGAATAAGAGATTGACAACTCAAAATCAAGGTAAAACGTTTATTTCAGAATTCAGACTGGTATAGACCTGCTATTTATGAATTCCTCTAAGCCCTGGGAATAAAAAAAAGGCAAATATAGTGGCTTGGCAAAATTATCCTAGGGACATTATTGACCCTGTATTCATTCCTGAAAGTATGATTCACATAACTCAGCTACTTTTCCAGATAAGAGAAGCCCCTAAACCAGAATTTTGCCGATGTTTTATCATTCTCTCCTATTTATGGATTTTTTTCTCTACAGCGGTGTAATTGGGAGAGGTGATGTAGGGGAACCTGTAATCCCCCTATATTTTGAGAAATATACTTTTGGTGAGTATTTTCATTGGAAATATCTTTTTGCTATTTTCATGGAAAAAATCACAATTTTGTCCTGCCAAGATATAGAAGAATACCCACACCCCTAAATTTACGCGAACTGACGCGATTTTACTTATTATAAAATTCATAATATATAATATTATGTCAAATTTCATATTATGATATATAATATTTCATTTTCGTTCATATAGTATATTTCATTTCGAATCCAGAATCTCAGTATTTTCGAATATTGGATAAAAAATTCACACGGACGAGCCAAGATGGAAAGGAAAATCCTTTCCGGAGATTTCTCCGAGTCTCTTATTATGTAGGCTGATCTCCAAAAACAAAATTAAAAAAAAAGAGTACATATGCAGTATAAAACCTAAAATCGAAGAAATAAAAATAAATATAGTTGAATAGGAATTCAAACTATAAATAAACGGAAACTGTTATCTACGAATTAATAGAAAATCTAAAATAACAGAGATTACTACAAAAAGGAATAGGTTTACCTTCTATCCCCTCCCCCCCAGACCTTCTAAAGGCCAGAGTAGCATTTGCACTTCACTGAAAACAATTCCTGTTTTGGGCAGTGTGTACTGTGTTTTTCGAAACATCAGCATCATCACATCAAAAGAATAACATTACAAATAAGTTCTACAAATAATGGTATCCTACCCCCTTCCTACCTTTCGAATAAATCGAATCGATCCTACTTCCCTCTTCCTCTCAAACCCTCTAAACACCTTTATTTTTATTCATTTTTTATCAAATTCAATATGCATTTGGGACAGTATCATTGACGTATATAGGAGGATTGGGGGGAATTGAACTTTTTGACGAGGGGGAGCACATCCCCCTAGCGTAGTCTAAAGTAGTGTAATTTACTCAATTAACTCAAGTTTGCATTAATTAAACTTGTTCATAACGCAAGTTTATCGGATAAACCTATTTTGCGCCCCCTCCCCTACAAATTTTTTTAGATCAATGTATTTTGCACCCCCCTAAAAAAAATCCTGGATCCGCCCCTGTATTGTAGGCAGTGGTATTCTTTTGTTGTTAACCTCCTTCCCCTCCATATATGAGCACAGATCCTGGATGTTGCCCTGAAAAAAGTTTTTTTTTATCTGTCAAGAAATAGACAAAAAAGACAGAAAATTGCCACAATAATCAAGATTTCTGGAAAGAACTAAATAAATTAATTAAAAACCACATGAACTGAAAAACTAAGTAATCGTTTAATATATAGTTAATTCCTAGGTGATGTTTTTTTAAAGACTTGATCAAACTGGCTTATGAATGGCTCAACTACAGCACGAAACAATAAAATAGTTGACCTCTTCTTAAAGTTATTCAGATTGGAAAAAAGAACACAGACTCCCACATTATATATGTTTTCCAAATCCTGTTTTCCAAATGTTTTCCAAATGTGTGTTAAATAAATTTATCTTCATTAATATTATAAATAGTACATTTTGCTTAATGAAGCTTCGCTTTTGAATTTATTTTTTCAAAAATGCATTATTTTACTTCACTAATATAATGTTTAAAACAAGTTTTTAGTTAATAAAGTACCAATGAGCTCTGGTATTCAGAATGCTTTGGAGGTGCTAGCCCTTTTTAGCACATTAGTTTATTTTTGGCTCAAGGCCTTATGATTTATTATATATTATATATATATAATATAAACTATTACGTTATGATAATTTATTGTACATGATTTACTATTGGTATTTTCGAACTAATCAGGGGAAAAAAGCATACACAATCAGGGATTTTTTTTTACATTTCAAGGTGTCTGTGGCCCTCCCTCCCACCTCAAAATTGCTCTTATGGGGTCCATGCACGTTGCAAATTAAACAATTATAAATTAAAACAAAACAAAGAACTTCAAGTGGGAACTTCTATTTCAAGAACTTCTAATTTTAAAACTAATTCCATAAGGTAAGTGAAGCTATTCATACACTATTAAAATATACACAGTGTGTTATTCGGTTTACAATAGTGAGTAATTCTCTTCAGATTGTTTTAAAGAAATTCTCGTTGAATTTTGATTTTCCATGAGTTTTCAGTTTCCAAGCTTTATCTTTGACCTTTTTCAAATAGTTTAAAGACACAGTGTAGTAAAAATCTTCCAACCGGCATCAAAATCTTTTGCAGGAAATGCTTAAAAAAAATTGTTACAAGACCATTAAGGGTACGTTCATAATATATATAATATATATATAATAATATATAATAATAATAATAAAGATGTAATAATGATGTAAATGAAGTAATTGATGAAGTAATAATGATGAGTAAAAATTAATGGCCATTAATTCACGTAAATTTGGTTATTTGCCTCCATTTTTGCTGATTTGATGACGGCTGTGCAGAATTTAATACTAAACATGCTAGTTAACGTTATTCACAAAAAAATTAATACGAAGTTATTTTTTTTACCGTTCTAGCAGTTAATCAGATCTCATCTATACGAAAAAATTAAATTGGTTAAACATTATTAAATTTTCGTCAAAGCTGGAACGTACTTAAAGTCTCATTTGCTTACTAATGACTTGCTTACCTTGCTTACAAATGAAATAATTTTGTTCAGTCCTTAGCTATTATAAGTTTCTTGTTTTTTGTTATTGTTTTGTTCCACGTCTTTATTTAAATATTATACTCAAATTCTCTCTATATTTTCTTTTGTTAAATTTTTTTAGATGTAACAGAAAAATAAACTTTTTAATTATAATAAATAACAGTTATGCAGATTAAATATCTTTTTATTGTTCTGTAACTAATATTTTTCATGAAAATAACGGTAGCACTTTTTTCTTGAACGGAACTTGGAATTGCTAAGAGAAGGGAGAGTCCGAAAAAGTCAGTCAACAGGAAAATGCGCCCATTTTTTTTTTTTTAAGAAATTCATAAATCTTCTAATAGAACTGCTTGTTTTTAAAAACCAAAAGAATGAAACGGAACTGTTTTCATCAAGAAAGTCACATATATAATTTTTTAACTTCTCTCTATATTTTCATTCTTCTCTCTATATAACCCACCTTCTCTCTATATTTTCATTTTTAAATTTTTTTTAGATGTAACAGAAAAATAAACTTTCTAATTATAATAAATAACAGTTATGCAGATTAAATATCTTTTTATTGTTCTGTAACTAATATTTTTCACGAAATTAACGGTAGAACTTTTTTCTTGAAGGGAACTTGGAATTGCTAAGAGAAGGGAGAATCTGAAAAAGTCAGTCCACAGGAAAATGCGCCCTTTTTTTAAATAAATTAATAAATCTTATAATATATTTGGTTGTTTTAAAAAACAAAAAGAATGAAACGGAACTGTTTTTATCAAGAAAGTCACACATATAATTTTTTAACTTCTCTCTATATTTTCATTCTTCTCTCTATATTTTCATTTTTTATATTTTTTAGATGTAACAGAAAAATAAACTTTCTAATTATAATGAATAACAGTTATGCAGATTAAATATCTTTTTATTGTTCTGTAACTAATATTTTTCACGAAAATAACGGTAGCACTTTTTTCTTGAAGGGAACTTGGAATTGCTAAG
Source organism: Artemia sp. Qi Xiang Cuo (assembly GCF_049724085.1). NCBI lineage: Eukaryota > Metazoa > Arthropoda > Branchiopoda > Anostraca > Artemiidae > Artemia > Artemia sp. Qi Xiang Cuo. The sequence continues at coordinate 8,433,692 of NC_142808.1, read as the reverse complement.
AGAAGGGAGAATCCGAAAAAGTCAGTCAACAGGAAAATGCGCCCTTTTTTTAAAGAAATTCATAAATCTTCTAATAGAATTGCTTGTGTTAAAAAACCAAAAGAATGAAACGGAACTGTTTTTATCAAGAAAGTCACACATATAATTTTTTAACTTCTCTCTATATTTTCATTCTTCCCTCAATATAACCCACCTTCTCTCTATACTTTCATTTTTAAAATTTTTTAGATTTAACAGAAAAATAAACTTTCTAATTATAATAAATAACAGTTATGCAGATTAAATATCTTTTTATTGTTCTTTAACTAATATTTTTCACGAAAATAACGGTAGCACTTTTTTCTTGAAGGGAACTTGGAATTGCTAAGAGAAGGGAGAATCCGAAAAAATCAGTCAACAGGAAAATGCGCCCTTTTTTTTAAGAAATTCATAAATCTTCTAATAGAATTGCTTGTGTTAAAAAACCAAAAGAATGAAACGGAACTGTTTTTTATCAAGAAAGTCACATATATAATTTTTTAACTTCTCTCTATATTTTGATTCTTCTCTCTATATAGGCCATCTTCTCTATATATTTTCATTTGTTAAATTTTTTAGATGTAACAGAAAAATAAACTTTTTAATTATAATAAATAACAGTTATGCAGATTAAATATCTTTTTATTGTTCTGTAACTAATATTTTTCATGAAATTAACGGTAGAAATTTTTTCTTGAACGGAACTTGGAATTGCTAAGAGAAGGGAGAATCTGAAAAAGTCAGTCCACAGGAAAATGCGCCCTTTTTTTTAAATAAATTAATAAATCTTATAATAGAATTGCTTGTGTTAAAAAACCAAAAGAATGAAACGGAACTGTTTTTATCAAGAAAGTCACACATATAATTTTTTAACTTCTCTCTATATTTTCATTCTTCTCTCTATATTTTCATTTTTTATATTTTTTAGATGTAACAGAAAAATAAACTTTCTAATTATAATGAATAACAGTTATGCAGATTAAATATCTTTTTATTGTTCTGTAACTAATATTTTTCACGAAAATAACGGTAGCACTTTTTTCTTGAAGGGAACTTGGAATTGCTAAGAGAAGGGAGAATCCGAAAATGTCAGTCCACAGTAAAATGCGCCTTTTTTTTTTAAGATAAATTCATAAATATTCTAATAGAATTGCTTGTTTTAAAAAACCAAAAGAATGAAACGGAACTGTTTTTATCAAGAAAGTCACACATATAATTTTTTAACTTCTCTCTATATTTTCATTCTTCTCTCTATATTTTCATTTTTTATATTTTTTAGATGTAACAGAAAAATAAACTTTCTAATTATAATGAATAACAGTTATGCAGATTAAATATCTTTTTATTGTTCTGTAACTAATATTTTTCATGAAAATAACGGTAGCACTTTTTTCTTGAAGAGAACTTGGAATTGCTAAGAGAAGGGAGAATCCGAAAATGTCAGTCCACAGGAAAATGCGCCCTTTTTTTTAAATAAATTCATAAATCTTCTAATAGAATTGCTTGTGTTAAAAAACCAAAAGAATGAAACGGAACTGTTTTTATCAAGAAAGTCACACATATAATTTTTTAACTTCTCTCTATATTTTCATTCTTCTCTCTATATAGCCCATCTTCTCTATATTTTCATTTTTTAAATTTTGTTAGATGTAACAGAAAAATAAACTTTCTAATTATAATAAATAACAGTTATGCAGATTAAATATCTTTTTATTGTTCTGTAACTAATATTTTTCACGAAAATAACGGTAGCACTTTTTTCTTGAAGGGAACTTGGAATTGCTAAGAGAAGGGAGAATCCGAAAAAGTCAGTCCACAGGAAAATGCGCCCATTTATTTTTAAGAAATTCATAAATCTTCTAATAGAATTGCTTGTGTTAAAAAACCAAAAGAATGAAACGGAACTATTTTTATCAGGATAGTCACATATATAATTTTTTAACTTCTCTATATTTTCATTCTTCTCTCTATATAGCCCATCTTCTCTCTATATTTTCATTTGTTAAATTTTGTTAGATGTAACAGAAAAATAAACTTTTTAATTATAATAAATAACAGTTATGCAGATTAAATATCTTTTTATTGTTCTGTAACTAATATTTTTCACGAAAATAACGGTAGCACTTTTTTCTTGAAGGGAACTTGGAATTGCTAAGAGAAGGAGAATCCGAAAAAGTCAGTCCACAGGAAAATGCGCCCATTTATTTTTAAGAAATTCATAAATCTTCTAATAGAATTGCTTGTGTTAAAAAACCAAAAGAATGAAACGGAACTATTTTTATCAGGATAGTCACATATATAATTTTTTAACTTCTCTATATTTTCATTCTTCTCTCTATATAGCCCATCTTCTCTCTATATTTTCATTTATTAAATTTTGTTAGATGTAACAGAAAAATAAACTTTTTAATTATAATAAATAATAGTTATGCAGATTAAATATCTTTTTATTGTTCTGTAACTAATATTTTTCATGAAAATAACGGTAGCACTTTTTTCTTGAAGAGAACTTGGAATTGCTAAGAGAAGGGAGAGTCCGAAAAAGTCAGTCAACAGGAAAATGCGCCCATTTTTTTTTTTAAGAATTTCATAAATCTTCTAATAAAATTGCTTGTGTTAAAAACCAAAAGAGTGAAACGGAACTATTTTTATCAGGATAGTCACCTATGTAATTTTTTAACTTCTCTATATTTTCATTCTTCTCTCTATATAGCCCATCTTCTCTCTATATTTTCATTTGTTAAATTTTGTTAGATGTAACAGAAAAATAAACTTTTTAATTATAATAAATAATAGTTATGCAGATTAAATATCTTTTTATTGTTCTGTAACTAATATTTTTCATGAAAATAACGGTAGCACTTTTTTTCTTCAAGAGAACTTGGAATTGCTAAGAGAAGGGAGAGTCCAAAAAAGTCAGTCAACAGGAAAATGCGCCCATTTTTTTTTTAAGAAATTCATAAATCTTCTAATAGAATTGCTTGTGTTAAAAAACCAAAAGAATGAAACGGAACTATTTTTATCAGGATAGTCACATATATAATTTTTTAACTTCTCTATATTTTCATTCTTCTCTCTATATAGCCCATCTTCTCTCTATATTTTCATTTATTAAATTTTGTTAGATGTAACAGAAAAATAAACTTTCTAATTATAATAAATAACAGTTATGCAGATTAAATATCTTTTTATTGTTCTGTAACTAATATTTTTCATGAAAATAATGGTAGCACTTTTTTCTTGAAGGGAACTTGGAATTGCTAAGAGAAGGGAGAATCCAAAAAAGTCAGTCAACAGGAAAATGCGCCCTTTTTTTTTAAAAGAAATTCATAAATCTTCTAATAGAATTGCTTGTGTTAAAAAACCAAAAGAATGAAACGGAACTGTTTTTATCAAGAAAGTCACATATATAATTTTTTAACTTCTCTCTATATTTTCATTCTTCCCTCAATATAACCCACCTTCTCTCTATATTTTCATTTTAAAATTTTTTAGATTTAACAGAAAAATAAACTTTCTAATTATAATAAATAACAGTTATGCAGATTAAATATCTTTTTATTGTTCTTTAACTAATATTTTTCACGAAAATAACGGTAGCACTTTTTTCTTGAAGGGAACTTGGAATTGCTAAGAGAAGGGAGAATCCGAAAAAGTCAGTCAACAGGAAAATGCGCCCATTTATTTTTAATAAATTCATAAATCTTCTAATAGAATTGCTTGTGTTAAAAAACCAAAAGAATGAAACGGAACTATTTTTATCAGGATAGTCACATATATAATTTTTTAACTTCTCTCTATATTTTCATTCTTCTCTCTATATTTTCATTTTTTAAATTTTTTTAGATGTAACAGAAAAATAAACTTTCTAATTATAATGAATAACAGTTATGCAGATTAAATATCTTTTTATTGTTCTTTAACTAATATTTTTCACGAAAATAACGGTAGCACTTTTTTCTTGAAGGGAACTTGGAATTGCTAAGAGAAGGGAGAATCCGAAAAAGTCAGTCCACAGGAAAATGCGCCCATTTATTTTTAAGAAATTCATAAATCTTCTAATAGAATTGCTTGTGTTAAAAAACCAAAAGAATGAAACGGAACTATTTTTATCAGGATAGTCACATATATAATTTTTAACTTCTCTCTATATTTTCATTCTTCTCTCTATATTTTCATTTTTTAAATTTTTTTAGATGTAACAGAAAAATAAACTTTCTAATTATAATAAATAACAGTTATGCAGATTAAATATCTTTTTATTGTTCTGTAACTAATATTTTTCATGAAAATAATGGTAGCACTTTTTTCTTGAAGGGAACTTGGAATTGCTAAGAGAAGGGAGAATCCAAAAAAGTCAGTCAACAGGAAAATGCGCCCTTTTTTTTTAAAAGAAATTCATAAATCTTCAAATAGAACTGCTTGTGTTAAAAAACCAAAAGAATGAAACGGAACTGTTTTTATCAAGAAAGTCACATATATAATTTTTTAACTTCTCTCTATATTTTCATTCTTCCCTCAATATAACCCACCTTCTCTCTATATTTTCATTTTTAAAATTTTTTTAGATTTAACAGAAAAATAAACTTTCTAATTATAATAAATAACAGTTATGCAGATTAAATATCTTTTTATTGTTCTTTAACTAATATTTTTCACGAAAATAACGGTAGCACTTTTTTCTTGAAGGGAACTTGGAATTGCTAAGAGAAGGGAGAATCCGAAAAAGTCAGTCCACAGGAAAATGCGCCCATTTATTTTTAAGAAATTCATAAATCTTCTAATAGAATTGCTTGTGTTAAAAAACCAAAAGAATGAAACGGAACTATTTTTATCAGGATAGTCACATATATAATTTTTTAACTTCTCTCTATATTTTCATTCTTCTCTCTATATTTTCATTTTTTAAATTTTTTTAGATGTAACAGAAAAATAAACTTTCTAATTATAATGAATAACAGTTATGCAGATTAAATATCTTTTTATTGTTCTTTAACTAATATTTTTCACGAAAATAACGGTAGCACTTTTTTCTTGAAGGGAACTTGGAATTGCTAAGAGAAGGGAGAATCCGAAAAAGTCAGTCCACAGGAAAATGCGCCCATTTATTTTTAAGAAATTCATAAATCTTCTAATAGAATTGCTTGTGTTAAAAAACCAAAAGAATGAAACGGAACTATTTTTATCAGGATAGTCACATATATAATTTTTAACCACCCCTACAACAATTTTCACTAGTATAAATCGAAACAATATTAAACAGTCTTTTAAACATTTTTTTTAAACAATCGGACAATATTAAAAGTATTTGCAGTGATTTAGAATGGCATATCCTAATCAAAATTTTCTGATTTCAGATTTAAATATCCTGCAGAACTATGGAGCTACCAGCAGTCTCTGATACACCAGTTAGCTATATAACTCTACTTGTTATGCCTCCTTTCAATGACGTAAACAAACCAGCTCACATAGTGATACCGCCCATAGTGCCACTATTTGAAAGTGTTGTCCCCTATATACCCTTAATAGTAACAGGGGCAGTGTTTCTAAGTTCTGTTCTTGCGGCGGCATTGGGCGGAATTCTATCTGGTGCCACGAGGATACTCATTGTGCAAAAAGAGCGGAAAATTGAGAGGTTCCTTCGGAAGAAATATTGTAAAGGATATGGGAAGTATGCTAGTGAGTGTTATAATGGTAGGTATTACAGAGAAGCTTTAAGGACATTGGGCAATGAGGAAATGGAGTTATTAATGGGAAATTTGCTGTAAACTCTTAATAATTTTTGTTAACTATAATATTATATTGTTATAATTTTAGGAAATAATATGTTCTAATCGTTAGACACAGATTACTATAGAAATAAAGAGAGAAAAATAACATTTGTTTGAAAAATTAACTAATTTTTCTCCAAGGATGAAAAAAATCAGGCATGGAGCCAGAGAGTCAGGGAAGGGCTCACTTTCACTTTATTTCATCTTAGGATGGCCTAATTATTCAACATGATTGCAGTATTTAAGACTTCCTTAGCTATGGCTTGGACACCCATGTGACAAAAATAATTTGAAATATATTTGGCATTGAACCCCAGCCACGGATCTTTTTCTGAGGATTCGCTTGATCGAGTTATTATTGTCAATGAGAAAAGTAAGTAGATAAAAAACAGTTTTGTTTTTATTTGAGGCAGAGGCTGACACTAGGCCTAATACTCGAAGGAACTGAAATTATAGTTCATGTGAGGGTCTTTGCCTCCTCCCTCAACTCAATAGTCTTGACATTGTGGTTTAGCTCCCTTGCAATACTCAAAGAGCAAATTCTTTAACCATAGTACAATAGGAATGAGATTAAAAGTACAATTCACTGAGATGTGGGCTAAGGTGTGGAATTTATTGGCTATTTATTTCCATATAGGGGGGGGGGTGTTCTCTGGAATGTTTCAATCGGTGCAGGGTGAGGTACAACCCGCACACAGCCGCACTGGCTGTCATGTGGCAAACGAAGGAAGTGGCCACACCAGGAAACAGTGTGCTGCGCAAGCAGTGTGAAGAAAGGAGTTTGCTAAGTAAGGGACAGGAGTGTCTTGTTGGTAACAAAGTTAGTCCTACCAAGACCCTCGATTCTTCGAGTATGTTTGATATGGGTGGCATCGACAGTGTTGAGGACAGATTTTGAGGCTGACCATCTCTCTGCTCCATAAAGAAGCATCGTCCTGGCTAAAGGGTTGTTAATACGCATTTAGTTTGGTAGCTCATATTTGGTTTTTCCCAAGTGCTATTTAGCCTCCCAACAAATGCTGATTCTTTTGCTATTCGATGTATAAGATCTTTTTGTGATCAAACCATTTCTCAACAGTATGGAACCTAGGCAAAGCCGTATCCAGGGAAAGGTTTACGGGATTTGAAACGTTTGTCTGGCTCGTAATAACGTAGGAAACATAAATATAATCTAGTTTTGATGTGTTTTTAAAGCTTTTTTCCTGTAAAACCCCCTCTTTCGGAAAAATACCACCCACAAAAAAAAATACTGGATATGGTCCTGATCCCAGGTAAGTGAAATCTTCAACCACATTTATTGAGCCACTGTCAATGCTGGCTCCCTTTGCAGTGGAAAGTGGCGGCGGGGGGGGGGGCTCGACTTTGGTCATAACTTTGATTTTCTACCAGTTGATTCGTAGATCAAATTTCGATACCTCTTTTGAAAGCACACGGAGAGCCTCGGTGACTTTTTTTTTACAGCGTACGCGACTAAAGCCACATCATCATTAAAGTCAGCATCAGTAAGTGCCCAGTCTCCGAGCTAAAGACTGGATCGAAGGTGATATGTCGTGCAAGTCATGATGTCGTGCATCTATCATACAGTTGAAGAGCTCGGAAAAGGCGGCGCAACCTTACCAGACGTCTGTCTTCATTGAGAATGTGGGGGCTGCGTATTCCATTGAATTAAATCAAAATATTTTTAATGAATCCAGGTTGTCAAAATGGCATAGTCAGGATGTCTTATGACTGGAATAGGGTATAAAGTAGACACTTTAAGGGAAAGTTTATGAAAAGTAAATAAAAAGGTCTATGTGCACTCTAGTTGTATCAGCAACAGGATGTATCAACAATATCTCAAGAATGGCTAACTGTGTGAATCTGAAACTTCCAGAGCTACTAATATTACGGCTTGTGCTACTACTAATAAACTAAATCAAGATGGTTCAAGTATATCGAAATAGTCAAAATAGCATAGATACAATGGCATAAAAATAGATTAGGATACTAAATTGTGTTTTCATGGAAAACTGAAGAGGTGTAAAACTAAATCAAAAGTAACTATGAATATCCAGGTTATCAAAAGGGCGTTCATGCAGTATCCCGGAAAAGCTAGGGGTGTTACTTTGGATCTTTAAGGGTATTTTATAAGAAATGTTGAACTAAATTGAACAGTATTACATCCAACCATATTTTCATAAGGGAAAATTTGGAATATCTTTCGGAACATGGCAAGAGGGCGTTTAATTCAGCATGGATGTTAAAAGAGCGTATCTGAAAATTATAGGGAATAACTAAGGGCATTCAAATAAAACTATCAAGGGATGTTGGGGTGTATACAGGTTCTCAAAAGGGTGTATCAGTGATATCTCAGGAACAGATAATGGTACTAAATTAAACATTACAGGCCTTCTTCAACTACTACGGTTATTACTACAACTACTACATATCTGAACTGCTAGTACTACTGCGGCTATTTACGACTGTGACTGGTTTTGTTTGTGACTTTTTGCAACTGCAAAAACTTGTGACTGAGACCCAACTGCTTGTTACTGCCACTGTGACTACTTGGAATTGTTATTGTCACTACATTCGACTTTGAACGCAACAACTGTTTACGTCTGCAGTTACATACGACTGTGACGGCGACTACTTGTGACTCTGACTGCAAATACTTGAAACAGTAGCTGTGGCTACTTGTGACTGCGACTACTTGTAACTGCTACTACTACTAATGGGATCTGCAACTGCGGCTACAAGCGATTATGACTACTTGTAGCTGCTATCTACTGGCAACTTGTGCAACGTGACAACTTGCGACTGCTACTACTGCTACTACTACTACCACTGCTACTACTATTGCTACTGTTACTACTACTACTAATAACACTGCTACTACTATAGAACTAAGTCAAAAGATTTTAAGTGCACCCAGCTTTTCAAAATGGAACAGGTGCAATATCTCTGAATCAAATAGGGTATTAAGTTGAAGTTTTCAGGAAATTTGAGGGGGATGTAGAACTAAACGGAACTAAATTATGTGTGTCCAGATTGTTAAAAAGGTTATTTTTGCAATGTTCATGAAAAACCTCCAGTTTTGTTCAAAGGACATATGTGCGATATCTCAGAAACGGCTATGAATATTAAGTTAAAACTATCAGAGTATGATGATTGTTAAATACAACTAAATCAAAATGCACTACGTCCATCCAGGGTTGTCAAAAGGGAGTCTCAGCGATATTTTATGAAAAAATAAGGAAATTAAGTTGAAACTTGCAGGATGTGGGGACGGTGATAGTTGATAAATATTTATCTATACTCAAGGCTGTAACGTGGGGCGGGGGCAAGGATTCCGTCAGACCTATTAAGACCCAAATATTAAGGAAATTTTCAACCCATATATTCGAAAATTTTACCCCGTAACCATCGATCCAAAGCATTGTATTACAACTACTATTAAAAACTATTGCAAATGATCCAACATATAGCCTAAATAGTAAATCAAAAGCTGGAATTTTATGAAAAAAGCAGAAAAGATTTAAAATATTCATTTCTTAGCAAATTTTAGAGTACAAGTGCCATAAATCACCATTAATAAATAAATCAAACCCAAAACGAACAGAAATTACTATAAATAATCCAAGTCGAAGCTCAAAACAAGCAGACACTGCTACAAAGAGGAGTTAAGCTAACGCTTCCTGTGCCTTCTAAAGACCAGATTTTCTTTTCACTTTACTGAAAACAAAATACGTTCTAACTGTTTTCTCTTTTTCATCTTTATTATATCTAAAATAGTTAAGACTCTCAGGAATGGTTATTAGTAAACACATTAAACTGTCAATTCACAATCATTTATTTTTTCAGTTATCTTGGATATGATGGTGATTTTTGTTATGTAATGAGAATTAAGAAAACATAGCTCTAAACAACGATAGATTTAAATGAAGAATAAAGTGAAGAAATAGAATTGAAAAAGAGTAAAGTTAATGAAACAAGAATGAAGTAAAAATTATTAGTAATGATAGAGTATGCAACAAGAAAACAAAATGGAAAAATCTAAAGAGAAATATATGAAAAGCTTCAAAATTCAAACCTAGAAATCTTGATAATTTCTATCAACAAAATTAAAAAGTCTCAACAACAATCATTATCAAGAAAACCTCAAAAAATTCAATAGCTTTAAAACTCCAATTTAAAATTTGGAATTTTAAATTCAGAATTGTTAATACGCATGTTTTTTCTTTAATTTGCAATGAAGGTTGGTCGAAATGGACGGTCTTTGGCAAGTAGCTAAAAAGTTCATTCTATCCAGCAAGAAGTGGGGGAGAGGGGCCTGTCAGTTACGCAACTTCCTCAAGGATATTTAATATAAAGAGGATAGGATAGGAAGTGGACGGGAAGAAAGCAAGCGTCCTTGTTGTGCCTTTAAAGTGCATGGAGCAAACTGACCTATGACGGTGACAAGGGGATCGAACCCACAATCAAGTCACCAGGATATGTAACAAAGGGGTTTCTGGGTCTTAACTATACTTTGTAGAAAGTAAAGAGTAAATACAAAAATCAACACTTCAAAAAAGGTAAGAAACAGTTAAAACCTGCTGAATTTACAAGCAGGTTAAACAAATAAAAAAAACACAAAGTCCATTCAGTCTTATGACCCTGAAACCCAAAACATAATGTAGTAAGAAAAACTACTATAAGAAAAACTAAAAATGTGTAAGATTAACATTAAAAAATTAAACAATTATAAGGTAAAAAGATGGAATGGAGGAGATTCACGTATAAACACAGCAATTTTATACACGAACCACAGCTCTTCAATAACCAATGATTCGCACTTTCAACTGCAAATATTCCTAGATGTGCTAAAAGCAACAAAGAAGTCCCAGCAGATTACTTTCTAGCCCTCAACTAAATTGAGAAAATGTTTCACATCATCGCTTTAAGCAGTTGTCCGTTTTCTATAAAACGCCTTAAGGCAACGGAAACTACTTAAAAAGTAGATAATCCCCCGAGGGAAACTTCCTCCAGGAAAAAAGAACAAGAGCAAACCATTAGTCTTCTCTATCAGAAAATAAATATAAAAAATTGATGATTGTTGATGCCACTCTAAGTCATAAAATTGATCATTTCAAGAAGAAGAACAAAACTCACCAACCAATGAGCACATTTTTCTCGTATTTTTACATAATTTAGAATGTAATTTACTAAAGGCCATTGAACAATACAAAATAGATGATAAATTTATAACTAAAAATATTTTTTATGGAACAACTCAGATATTTTGAGATACAGCAATTATTTTGATATCAAACAATTCGTGGTAAAGAACTATAAATAAGAAGTGACTCTGGCCAATAGCCACCAAAACACTAAAAAATGGAATTGATTTAATAATTAGTAAATCAAAAGAATTGACGTTTCATGCTGATTCAAAATATATGAAATTTTTAACTTTCATTTTATTCATCAAAGCTACGAGCCTGAGAAAATTTGTTAGATTTTAGAAAATGAGAGAAAACATCTACTAAAAGGTAAGTGGTCTTAATGAAAATCGTATCGTTAGATTCAGCATACCAGAGAACCTATTTTTCAAGTTTCAGGGTCCTATCTACAAAAATATACTTAAAATGTCTCCCCAGAAGAAACGTCACGAACGCGTGTTCTTTTTTGCCGAGGGGGTGGTTGTATCAAGTTCATCAGCCCTGAATTTATTTGACTCTACCAGGACAATATATAGGTTAACTAGGCGTGCCTAGTTGCAATGTAAATTTTTTTCATCATAACATAAATTTCATTAAAAAAATGTAAAACAAAAATGTCTTGATTCTGGGCCTTATTAAAAAAAAAAAACATGTAGCGTAAATATATAAATGAAAGAACAAGCGCTGAGCCTCTGCGAGGATGAGGTACCATGGACTTTGCCCGCCAAACCCTTATTGGACCTGGTCTTTTGTATAAAATTTTAGCCACTGCCCCCCTTAACACAAATTTTTAAATTTGCAAGTTTCAGCTTCATGACCAACCCGTAGTCAAGATGTTAAAGATAGGCTATTTGGATGATCTGGATACAAATAGTGTCTTTTGATCAAACTCTCCCCTCTCTTCAAATTGAAGAATTTGAGATCCACTGGAACCCTCCTCCCTACTGTGACTGAATCTTTATATTTGATCTCTTAAGCAGTTTACCGAGGCATTGAACATTTTCAAAACTCAAGTGCGCGTAAGTTCTTTCAATATACGCAGGTAAGCTCTGGTGCCGTTACCTGAGTATAATTCAACCTTTGTTCAATTCTAGAAATTTTGGCCTAACGAACGATCCCTAAGATCCTTTCTATTAAAAATTATCTGCAAATATCAGCTAATTTACATAATTTTTTTTGGAATTTTTCCAAGGATGGCGGGTTTATGCTGACCCTTGAGGCATATTTATTAGACATTTCAATGATTCTGAACAAAAAGGATATCCTATCTATCCAATTTAATGCGGGTAAAGGTAGCTGAAAAGGCTATGGGAGGGAATCTGATTGATCGGAAATCTGCTACTGCCCTTAAAAAGTATGTTAGAAAACTCAACTATAAATCGAACGAGCCACTTCTCAAGTTTCTATGACGACCCTTCCATGAGAAACGGTCAAAAGTAAATATTTTTTAGCTTTTGTGGTCTCTTGGAGGATCCATTATACAGGGAGGGGAAACCAAGATTAACTTTCTGTACTGGGGTCCCTTAGCTTTCGGACTTTAGGATAGAAGTTCCGCAGCCGATCAGAAAAAAAAATGTCTTTACCATTGCTCGGGCCCAAGTTTTTTTATTTTTTGGAGGGAAGGCGTGACCCAGAAATTAGTGTCTTATAGTAGGTTGTGCTTGGCCAATGAATTACGACTGTAAATTTCGGTACTTTCCAATTATGGTCCTTTACAAGGAAACCAGTCACGAAAAACCCTTTTTTGACGGGTTAATTCAAGACACCGCTATAGAGTAATGGAATCCACAGCGTGGTTTTCATTGTGTATCCTATGTTTAAACTGTTTATTCTTGGAGTTTAGGGGGGAAGGTACCTAGGTTAGGTTGCGTATTATAATATATGCAATGATTTACCCCCCCCCCCCCTAATGTGCAAATATATAGCCCAAATTTGTTATAAACTATTATATAAATTCATCATGTTTTATTTTAGTTCATTATTATAATTATTTATTGAAAACCTGTCTTATTACAAAAAAGAAATGACAAAGCACTATAAAAAAAAGAAGCAAAAGATCACTATGCAACTATTACAATGTAAGTAGTGTAAAAGGAATTGGTTCCAATCATGTTTTAACAACAAAAATGACGGAGCACAACAGAAGGGCACTATGCTTTCTAGGAGGATAAACATTTGGAAAACAGAGAAATAATGAAGAACACAGGCACTTGTAACAAAATGAAGAAAATTAAGAAGAAGAGCTATGACAATGTATGACAATGTATGACAATGTAGGAGCTATGACAATGTATATAGATGTGGCTAGGGTAAAAGGAGTTGTTTCCAAGCGTGGTTTGAAATCTTTTTGTTGTGTTTTACATGAGCTTTGCAACAGCAACATTAGAATTTCCTGTGTGAAGTCTATTGATGAGCTTTAAATTGCATGTCCAAATTGGATATCTCAGTAAATATTTTGCAAAAAGGTAGAAGGTTGAACGGATTTTCAATTTATCAACGTTTGTAAGAACCTTCCAGAAGGGTGTAATATAGAGGATATAGGGGAGAGCAACAGTGTTGTACAAGGTCGACAGATAACGGCGATTAAAACAAAGCTTAGCAGAGACTATGGAAGCGTATGAAGCTGATATGTGGCGTTGATGTGTTCTGTTAAAAGATGACGAGTGTGAGAAATTGTATTTCCAATGGGAATGCCAAGATTAACGATTTGGTCGGACGGGCGGATCTTTGAATTTCCAAGTACAATTTCATCAGGAAGTGTGCCTTTCCAATTAAAAGGGAATACGTCAGTTTTTTCAGCGTTGAATTGAAGACTAGATTTTAAATACTCGGTTTGCAGCTTTTGAAATATTTCAGTAATTTTGTCTACAATTCGGCTAAGGTTAAAAATGTCATCAGTATAAGTGACTAAGAACGTCATCAGCATAAGTGCCAGAAAGAGCGCAGGACATCTGACAATGATCTTGAGCCTCGAGAACATAGTTATTGAAATAAAAGGTGAGGCGACGGCATCTTGCCATACTCCTTTATTAACTGGAACAGTTTTACCTTCTGGCTCCACTATTTCATCTTTCTCAGGGGGGATTTAAAGTTATACTCTTAGCTTGGTATGCATATCCCTTTTAGCTCTGAAAATAACCAGACTTTATCGTCCTTTGGCAGTCCTTAAGAGCATAAGAGGGTGGATCAGGGAGTCAAAAGCGCGGCGAACATCGTGACTAGCCAAGGCGCGTGAAATACCTGAGAGAGAAGTATCAAGCAGAGCATTAGCAACAACCGCAAGGGCGTCCGCACAACCAATACCATGTTGAAAGCCAAATTGATGAGGAGGCGTGTAACATTTTTCTTTTAGCTCTTTTATGAACAGTAGCTCATAAAGTTTGCATAGGGTGGTTGATACAGTTATGGGTCTGAAAGATGTGCATTGACTGGAGGTTCTTCCTTTTTTCGTAATAGAAGAAAGATAGCCCACACAGAAGGTTGACGGAACCAAACCTTGAGTAAAAATCGTTTGCAGTAATAAATTGAGATATTCCAAAAGCGCAGGACCACCACATTTGATATGTAGAACGTGAATTCCATATATGCCTCATGACTGCTTTGGTTTAAGGTACATAATAGCATCAGCAACAGACATTACAGGTACTATGTAATCAGAATCAGGGAAAGCATGCAAAAATTGGTCTAACTCTTCAACATATTTGTGTTCAAGTCTGGTGGAGAAAATTCAGCCTCGTGAAAAGAATACCAATCATATAAAGGAATATCGGTAGTAGACAGAGGAGCTTTGGGGGTCTTGGGACAGAAAGAAGAGCGAAGAAAATTAGGAATATCTGTGATTTTTTCTGTTGTCTATTTTGTGATTTACTTTCGATGATTTTTAAGCTCCTTAACAAACTTCTTTGTTACAATACGGAAGAAATTAACAAGATCGAACAGTGGTCGGTCGCATTCAATAAATAAATGTAGCAAAAACTTTGCTGAATAATGTGCTTGAGAGAGACTTTGATTTTCCTGCTACTTAGGAACAGTTCCTCGATGCCGACGCTTCAATGGAACAGCACGAGATTCTGCATATTGTAAAGCGTGACATATCTCTGCACAATAAATATCAAGGAGAATACATTTTTCCTCAGCGGGCAACTGTGAGTGCTTGATCAGCAGAACAAAGGGTACCTTAATCTTGGAAAGGATTATAGAAACACAACCCAATACAATACAGTTTTGGTTGACGCCCTATTACGTACATACAACGTATTTTGTGTTTTTGGGTGATTGGTAGGTATATGAGAGGTTTTATTTGGTGAAAGAGAAAACGATACGAGCATGTGATCAAATATTAAATAATCACAAACAACCTTTCGGTTGTGAGACATCTAAAAATGGAGAAGTGGTCTATGTTGGATGTTGACGAGGAATTGTGAATGTACGTGAAATTTTTAACTTTTTTAACAACATTCAAATTATTATCAAATATTTCACCAACCAGAGAAGAACGGGCAGAAGGAGCAGTTAGGTTACAGTTAAAATCTCCAACCATTAGACATGCAGAATTACTAGAATTAATACTCGAAATACTTCTACATAACTTTTCAGAGGCAAGAGAAAAAAGGCGCTTGGACGTATCATTATGGTAGTCAGTGGGCAAATAAATATTTTAAATAAACACATTATCGACTTTAACAGCAGGAAAGTAATCACTGGATTCTATAAGCACTAAACGTATAGCGGAATTCACGTAAGTCGCAAGACCTCCCGACGGTCTACCGGCAGCACCAACTTGCTTAGCTGGAGTTGCATAGCAGGTGAAACCTTTTTTAGTATCCAAAAGACTAATGCTTAACTCACTTAAAAGATGCTCTTGTAGGCACATCACGTCATGTTTTGACACGAGCACATCAACAACTGAAGACTTTTGAACGAACCCACCGCTAATGTTTAGAGTTAAGCACCTTATACTGACAATCCTAGTATTCTCTTCAATCATCGTAGCGTTTTTGTTTTCCAATTTGCTTTTCCATCTCAGGGAATTGGAATAACTGACATGTATGTTTTGTCGACTTACATGTTGCGCATCCAATTGGTTCCGTGCATGGGTTACCAGCATTCGACGTATGGCCTTGGACACCGCAACGTGGACAAATATGGGGAGCAGAGCACGCCATTGAAACGTAACCAAATTTTTGGCAATTATAGCACCGTTTTGGGAGGTACACAAGTTCTTCAATCGGAAAACGTTCAAAATCTAGTTTTGGCGGGCTTTTCATAGCTAGATCTAGCTGATAATCGGGGGAAAAGTACAACTAATTGGTTTCACTAGCACCACACCGCTCTGCCCTTTCACAACCTGAAA
The DNA here is from genome assembly GCF_049724085.1 of Artemia sp. Qi Xiang Cuo. Lineage (NCBI taxonomy): Eukaryota > Metazoa > Arthropoda > Branchiopoda > Anostraca > Artemiidae > Artemia > Artemia sp. Qi Xiang Cuo. The sequence goes on along the minus strand of NC_142808.1, from coordinate 8,417,367 downwards.
CGAAGGCTTTCACCGTGTCAGCATCATATGGGGTTGGGATATTTTTGATCACGCCAATAAAAACTGGGGATTTCACTTTAGCTTCTACACTTTGTGATTTCTGGTTGATAGAAAAAGCAATCCTGCCTGCTTTGTCCTTCGTTTTAACAACAAGCTCGGTTCAGATCGGTTTCTTTTCAATTCAACATCATCGACCGATAAATCTTCTCCGCACATGCTCGTAAGAAATTGTTTTCGTTCTTCTGGCGTGTTAGTGGGGGTGGGGGGCGGGTTCTACAGAACTACGGAATAAGGTGGAGAATGTCTATCTGGGGTGGGATTAGGTTGGCTTCCGTTACTTACAGAATTGCCGGGCGGCCATGGGAAAGGAACTTGGTTATAACACTCGAGGAAACCCGAGAACTGCCGTCGCATTTCGTTCACCGACGATGTAACACATGTACCTACTTCTGGTCCACTTGCCGGTGCTTCTTGGGGATAAAATATAACGAACTTGGGGAGTTTTATTCTTTCTTTAGCGCATCGTGCAAGCAGCTTAGCAATATCCACTAAATTATCCTCATCTTGCACGCATTTCGTAAATCCATAACAATTTTTGGCCTTCTTGGTTAACATTTCTTTTGTCTCTAAAAGCTAGTCTCTATCAAAAAATTCCACAGCTCGTTTTAATAACACTTCCTTCTTTATTCCGACAGCCATTGATTGAGATATATAGTTCAACACGGCATTTAGCATAATACTCTCTTCCATGTTTGAAACCGGTTTAACCCCAATAAACAAGGGAAGTGTCAGCCCCCGTTCAACCTGATCCCCGCCATTTAAGGGAGATTCTCTTGGCAGGTACAACGGCACTTGCCACGGTTTTACTGCCCCTCTTCTGCTTGTCAATTAGGGTGACATAAAAAACAGCCTGGCACACATATATATATATATATATATATATATATATATATATATATATATATATATATATATATATATATATATATATATATATATATATATATATATATATATATATATATATATATGTGTATAATATATATATTATATATATATATATATATATAAATGTTCAGAAATTGGGTCACTAGATCAATAGACACAAGTCAAGGTTACAAATATGTCAGGATTATACGTCACGAATCCCTATAGCGAAATTTTATTTTGTTCACCACAACCTACTGAATTATTAATGTTCATATAATGTCCAATTTTGATGTTGACACAAGTTAATTTGATGTTGACACAAGTTGAATGCAAGTTAAAGACTGCATTAATATTAACCATTGAAGATTAACATTAACCAAACTTGACTTTTTAAAAAGGCCCATATAATGGGAACGTATCTATATTTCAAACCCAACAGTAACAAGAACGAATGGTCGATCTGTGCACACCCTTCAGATCCACCCTATGGGGCGGGGACAAAAATATATATATATTTATATATATATATATATATATATATATATATATATATATATATATATATATATATATATATATATATATATATATATATATATATATATATATATATATATATATATATATATATATAAAAAAAAAAAAATATATATATATATATATATATATATATATATATATAAAAAAATATATATATATATATATATATATATATATATATATATATATATATATATATATATATATATATATATATATATATATATATATATATATATATATATATATATATATATAAAAAAAAAAATATATATATATATAGTGTAGGAGTATTGCTCTTTGCTAAAGGCAACACTAAACTGTTACCCTTTGTAATAAAAAACACGTAAGAATATAGAGAATAGTAAGAGAATAATAAGCTAGAGAATAATACTCTAGCTTATTATTTCAGTACTTGTCTATTACATAAAACACACTCGAGAAGTGAAGTTTGGTGGCAATAAAATATGATGAAAATAGAATATTTTATTAGCGAAATTGTGAAGGTCATTTGTGATTTATTAAATTGGGAGCTTCGGCGTCGGCTGGCCGTCTCAAAGACAAGGAAAAGTTCATTATTAACGCGATTCTTGAGGACACCGGTTAGTTTTCTTTGACTAGTGATAGAATATAGCGTCTCACCATGAATGTTCAAGAATTATTTCATATTGTTGGAATGGCTACAACACAACTGAGCTGGAACAAGCGGGTTTCATTCTCTCACAAAAATAATTTTGTCGACCCAGAAACCGGTGCCTCTACCCAAAAAGTAGAGAGAATGTGGGGTTCCTCAAAAAGGAGGAACAAACGGCACCGAGGTACATCTCGCCATCATTTACATTCATACGTAGTGGAGTACATGTGGCGGGCGGATGGTCGAGTTCATTTTAACGTGATTTTTGAGGACATTTCTGCGTTCTGGGGGCATATTTCAAAATTGTAGTTCTCACAATTTTGCTAATAAAGTATTCTATTTTCATCATTTTTTTTTCATTAGGGGCGCCACTTGAGGAGTGGCGCCCATCGAGGACATTATAGCCTAGTAAACGACACAGCATTCGCACGGGTTTCTGATTAATGGACAATTTTTCTGGGCTTGGTATGTTTTGATGGGCATCTTTGGGCTGAAAAACCTCTTCCTAGCTAATTTATCTATTATGGGTTGCCTCCCCGTTGTAGCATAATATTTGTAGGGATGAATATATAATGAGTCGGAGGTAATAGGCTTGAGACTGTCTGTGCAGGATTTCGACTATTGTTGATAGAAGAGCATCGCCAAGTGCTAAAAACCATGTTGTGACCCAAGATTGGCCCAGGATTGCACAGAGCCTCCATTCATGGAGGTCCCAGGGACTTCTTGCTGTCCGGTTCTTAGCCGGCTTAAGCACTTCGGTGTAGACTTGAGAAGATATGTGATCCCCGTCCTGTACTGGTATCCGAGATCATTGCTTTTCATGAGGCGAAAATAATTTCAATGATTTAAAGATCATGAAAATTGGAACTTCGAATGTTACGACATTAAAAAATGAATATCGTATCGACATTTTGACTGACGAATGCAGATGATTCGAACTGGATTTATTAGGAATTTCAGAAACTCATATCCCAAGGCTAGGAAGCATGAAATTAGGTAATATAGAATTTGTTTACTCAGGCAGAAAGGATGAGGTACATAGACAGGGAGTAGGGCTCATGATGAATAAAGAAGCTGATAAGGCTTGTTTAGGTTGAGGAGGTATTAATAATAGAATACTTATTGCTCATTTTATAACTAAAAAGTTCAGGGTATCAGGTATAGTAGTATACGTTCTGTAGAACTGACTGACGGGGATAGTAGTAACTCAGATGAATTTTACTTACAGTTACAGGAGCAAAAAGACAGGGTCCCAGGTAGAAATATGGTGTTTTTATTAGGAGATTTTAACGCCCAGGTGGATAGAAATAGGGATAGATGGTATCCTAGCCTAGGTAAATTTGGTGTAGGAAAAGAAAACAGTAATGGATACAGACTTTTGCAATTTTGTAGGTATAGTAATCTAGTTATAATCAATACGGTGTTTGGTCATAAAATGGCTCATAAGTTAACATGGTATTCACGTGATGGTAAGACAGCAAACCTTATCGATTATGTTATAGTAAACCGAAGACTGGCAGGATCAATACAATATACTAGGGTTTTTAGGAGTGCTGTTATTGATGTTAAAAGTAAAGATCACCATCTAGTAGTGTCAAGGGTTAATTTAAAGCTGAAATATCGGAAGGGTAACTACCTCCCGAGAACTTGAGATGTTGGTAGACTCCAGGATGAGAATCTGAGAGAAACTTTCCAGGAACAGTTGAATACTAAACTTGAGAGTTTAAAATTTGATAATGCGGAAGATGGTTGGAATAATTTTAGAAAATTTTTTTGTGAAGTTGCTGAAGGTGTATTAGGGAAGAAATCTAGAACTGCAGCTAAGAATATTAGTGAAAAAGCTTTATGTTTAATAGAAAGGAGAAAGGACTTGTACAAGAATTATCTGAGTGATAGATCGTATGAAAACAAAAGAAATGAAGAGAAAGTGGGAAAAGCATTAAATGAACTAAAGAGGTGTGAAGGGGAGGCCATGGATAAAATTGCCAAGGATCTGGGAGATGCAGCTAGACGGCTTAATAGTAAAATATTGTACTGGCACGTTAACAAATTGAGAGGGAGTATTCAATCCGGACTTGGCCCAGTTAAAGATAGGAATGGGGTCGCAATTAGCTATAAGGAAAAAACTAAAGAGAGATGGGCCGAACATTTTGAGAATTTGCTTAACCGAGATAGTGTTGCAGGAAAAAATTACAGAGGAAAATGAAAAAGTTTGTGATACCTTGGATGTGAAAAAAGATTGGTTTTGTGAGGAAGAAATAGCGACTGTACTAAAAGGATTAAAAATAATAAGGCTCCAGGTGCTGATAGGGTCGTAAATGCGTTTCTTAAATATGGTGGCTCGGAGCTTAAAAATAAGTTACTGAAGATTATGAATATGATTTTTGAAAAAGTACCTAACGATTTTAGGAAAATCTTAATTCAGCCACTTTATAAGAAAGGTGATAAAAGTCAGTGTGGTAATTATCGAGGCATTAGTCTGGTCTCTCTAGGTAGTAAATTACTTAGTAATATGATACTTTTTAGACTGAGAGATGCCGTAGACAAAGTTTTAAGAGAAGAACAGTGCGGTTTTAGAAAAGGTAGAGGATGTGTCGACCAAATTTTCACTAATAATTGAGAAGTGCCTGAGTTTTCAAACACCTTTGGTCCGCAGTTTTATAGACTATGAGCAAGTGTTTAACTTTGTTGATAGAAGAGCTTTAGCAAAGGTTTTATCCTTGTATGGTATACCCAACAAATACATTAAAGTGATTAGTGCTATTTACGAGAATAACTCTGCTGAGGTTAACGTAGGAAATGAGGGTAGCAGCTGGTTTTGTGTTCAGGAGTTAGGCAGGGTTGTGTTCTATCCCCCTTTGTATGGATTATTTTGATGGACTTTGTTTTAAGGAGCGCAGGAAAGGCAATGGGAGACCACGGAATCAAATGGGGAGGAAAATGTCTCCTGGACTTGGATTATGCTGATGATTTAAGCATTCTAGATGAAAGTGTGAGCAAAATGAATGAAGTTTTAGAGGTTTTGCAAGTTCAGGGTGCTAGAATTGGTTTAAAAATTAATGTTAGGTAAACTAAGTCACTAAGGCTAGGAATAAGTAAAGATGAAAAGGTGACGTTGGGTAATGAAAAGATTGAGCAGGTGGGCAGCTTCACTTACCTTGGTAGTATTATTAGTAAAGATGGTGGGAGCAGTGAAGATGTTAAATATATAATAGCCAAGGCTCAGAGTCTTTTATCACAGTTAAAAAAAGTCTGGAAGAATAGGAAGATAAGTCTGCAAACCAAGATTAGAATATTAGAAGCTACAGTGATGACGGTGGTCAAATATGGCTCTGAAGCATGGACGGTCCGAAAAGCGGATGAAGATTTGCTAGATGTTTTCCAGAGAAATTGCTTAAGGATTGTTCCAGGTGCCCGGTTGACTTACCGTATTTCAAAAAGTAGGCTATACAAAAAATATGGCTCAATACCACTCTCTAGGGTTATAGCAAAGGAAAGGTTGGGATGGCGAAGGCACGCTGTGCGGATGAAGGATGACAGACTGCCGAAGATCTTTTTCTTTTAGGCCAACCATCTAGGGCTAAACGGAAAGCAGGTCGTCCCCGTCTGGGGTGGGAGGACGGCATAAAGAAAGATTTAAAGGAAACGGGAATTTCGTGGGCGGGTGTAAAAAGGGACGCTTTGAATAGATTTGGGTGGAGGAGGAGCGTGCGTAGCTGTGTTGGCCTCAGGCGGCTTGGTGCTGCGGTGAGTTGTTAGTAGTAGTAGCAGTAGTAGGTTAATAAGGTTTGGTTAGGTTAAAATAGGTATGTTTAGGTTACGCAAGGACGGATCCAAGACATTTTTTATGTGGGGAGGGGCACAAAATAGGTTGATCCGATAAACTTGCGTTAGGAGCAAGTTTAATTAATGCAAAATTGTGTTAATTAAGTAGATTACACTACTTAAGACTATGCTCGGAGGGCGCGCGCCCCCTTGCCCCGTGGATCAGCCACTGAGTTTACGTATTTAATATATGCTATGCTCTAACTCCCCCTCCTAATGTGTAAATTTATAGCCCAAATTTGTTTCTAAACTATTATAGTTTCAACATAATTTTGTTTTAAATCATTAGCATTCACAAAACTTCACTTCTCGAGCGTGTTACATATAATATACAAGGACCATTATTTCTTTATTAAGATCCCCTTCCCCTCTCCCCCCTCCCCCAAAAAAAGGTCGAAATCCATTCGGTCCCTTTACAACCCTTGCAATAAAAAAAAACCTAATTTCTTGTGGAAAGAAGAGCCAATTTATCTCATTTTGTCTGTACATTTGATTGAAATTTATTATTGATCAATTAATAAAACTTCTCTCAACAGTTAGTTTCTATTATTTATTATTTTCTTTTTTATTTATTATTTTCAATTATATATTATTTGTCATTGTTTCTATTATTTTCTTTCAATACATAAGAAACTTCTTGCAATAAAAAAAAATCTTTCAGCAGTTCCTCACTGAATATTTCCTGTGGAATCACGAGCACGATTCTTTGGCATGGCTACAAACAATGCCACCAGAGCAACAAACCCTCCAAGATGAAAAACGATGCTGTGGCATTTGGATCAAAACGCCAGGAGAGGAATTAAAACGCCAATGAGGCAATACACTTTATAGGGTTTACGGATAAGAGGGAGGGGTGGTGTGGTAGCAAAACTTTTGCTAATCACCAAGGCCGTTTAATTAGAATAGATAGCTCTTTTGAAAGTACTAAAAAAAACTTTAGCGTAAAAAGCGAGGTATTGACTAGGGGGCGTACCCTCTCATATACGTAATTATTTCTGTTTGTTTTAAGTTTTAATGTTGCTCCTTACTTTCAGTTGAAAAAACTTGTTTTGTTTTTTTTATTTAATTTCTGATCGTTTTTCAAATAGTGCTGGGAAATCCAGCGCTCCTTTCATAGAAATGTCCCTTCCTCCAAGGAAATATCCTCCATGGAAAGATCCTCCCATTTAACCCTATCCTTCGACTCCCACCGAAAAAATCCCTCCTGAAAACGTGTGTATACTTCCCAATAACCAATACTATTTTGAAACATTAGGCAAAGTTCATAACTTGCAGCCCTTCCCCCGGAAACTGTGGGGGACTAAGTCATCCTCAAAGACATATTTACTATATCGTCGACCATGCTGAACAAAATGGTTATCTTAAAATTTTATTGGGTGACTTTGGGAAAAAATGAGCGCGGGGAAGGTGGCCAAGTTGCCCTCCAATTTTTTGGTCACTTAAAAAAGGCACTAAAACTTTTAATTTCTTTTCGAATGAGCCCTCTGACGATATTCTAGGACCACTGGATTGATACGATTCCCCTTGGGGAAAAAACAAGCAAATAAATACGCATCCGTGATCAGATTCCGTCAGATTCTGGGAAAAAACTATCAGATTCTGGCAAGAAATACAAAATTTCACATTTTTGCTGATAGGAGCTTGAAACATCTACAGTAGGGTTTTCTGTTACGCTGAATATGATAGTTTGGTTTTCATTAAAATTCGATCACTTTTAGGGGGTGTTACCTCCATTTTCTGAAAATAGAGCACATTTTTTCAGGCTTTTAGCTTTTGATGGGTTGATTGAATTTGATGAAACTTATCTATTTGAAATCAGTATAAAAATTCGATTCTTATGATGTATCTACTGGTATCAGAATTTTGTTTTTAGAGTTTCGGTCACTATTCAGCCGGGTCGCTCCTTACTTACAGTTCGTTACCACGAACTGTTTGATGTGATTATTTATTTTAAGTCTTATTTGTTTTTGGATTTATTAGAAGAATTTATTTCAGTTCATCTTAAGTTTTAATATAGCTCGATAGTTTTCTCTGTAAATCTTGTTTTTGGTAAAGATTTTCTTTAAAAAAAATTAATTTCTGTAAAATGCTGAAGTTAATATATTAATTTGTCTAGTATGGTAACAAGAAGAGAGGGTCCCGAATTCCTCCTGCGAAGATGGATGGGTCATTTCATCATTAGGTTGAAAAGGATAAATACGTTATTTGACCACATACATGACGTAAGACGAAAAACGAAGAGAAAAGGTTAAGAAAGAGACAAATCCAAAAAAGCGGGGGTTTTAGGGGGAGACAGAATACTTGCCCCTGGCGCAAGGATTGTATCGGTGAAAAATTTTAAATAAATAATATAACTGTTACAATCGTTTTTTATTTTATTTTTATTTTTAAATTAAATAGAGGGCACAGTTGGCAAAATTTTATTAATAAATAAAGATTTTGTTAGAACCTAGCCTAAAAATTTTTGGGAGACAAGGGTAGAGTTGCCAATCAAGATTTTGTCCTAGGCACAAGAGAGGCCATTATATATATATATATATATATATATATATATATATATATATATATATATATATATATATATATATATATATATATATATATATATATATATATATATATATATATATATATATATATATATATATATATATATATATATATATATATATATATATATATATATATATATATATATATATATATATATATATATATATATATATATATATATATATATATATATATATATATATATATATATATATATATATATATATATATATATATAAACGAGGTGATCTACTAACTATTTACGAATCTTCTTGAATTTTAATCCTTAACCCAGTTTTCACGTTAAACGAAATCCTAACTGACAATATTGCTCATTTAAAATTATTAATAAGGAAAAGACGGAAAAGCCGCTACGAAAGAAAATACGATCATTATTGAGTAATTGGATTACGTAAGCTGCAGAATTATTCATGATTCTAAAAAAGAACTTGGAAAGAAAGATCTGCAAGTGGTAATTGGCTCCCTGCCAGCTTAAGTCTGACGCCAACTTGGTGGGAAATTTTTACCGAAATTCACATAACATTTTGAAACCACTATATCGTTACCCTTTAGGAGTGTTTCCACCGTTGCAGAAAGATTTTTTTTTTTTGCAAGAACAGCTAAAATTGAATTGGTCATCATCATTCAAATTGAGCTAAAATCGAACTTGTTCACGTAAACTCGATCTTCTCTAATGTGTTTTGTCTATTGGGTCAGTGGTTGTTTCAGTTATAACGTGAACTAGTGGTAGGAGGTGCCGTAAGTGGTAGGAGGTGAATAAATAACATTCTTTGTAAATCACAATATTAAAGATTGAAACGAACAAAAACTATCACAAACGTAATGGGAGTTTCTTAATGCTAAATGGAAATGTGCGAAAAACGCAAACGGAAAAACGTTAATGTCAATGAAAAGCCTCGGTGCTTACTAGTAAGATAGTTTTGTTTGTCATCTTGGCATTTAAAAGCATACTTACTGGGAATCTGAGTAAGACGGTCTACAGGGCAAAAGCCCTTCCTAAATGTGTATGGATCCCCACGAGGAATTTAAACTTGCAATGTCGTATCTAGGAGCGTTTAGGGTGTTTGAACTCCCCGAAATGTTTGTCCGACTCGTAAAAACGTAACAAAATAAATATAAACCGTTTTTTGATGATTTTATTGAAGTTCCTTTTAGCACCCACCCACTCCCACCAAAAAATAACCTAGATACGACTCTGTAGTCTTATATATTGAGCAATTAATTCACGAGAGATTAAGAACTATTCATGAGCCTTAACAGAACATTCGAACAGGGTGGACCCAGGACTTTTATAGGGAGGGGGCGCAAAATAGGTTGATCCGATAAACTTGCGTTAGGAGTAAGTTTAATTATTGCAAAATTGTGTTAATTAAGGAAATTAAACTACTTTAGACTACGTTTGGAGGGGGGGGGGTGCGTGCCCCCGCACCCCCGTGGATCTTCCACTGAGTTTACGTATTTAATATATGCTATGTTCTAACCCCCCCCCCCCAACCACTAATGTGTAAATATATAGCCCACATTTGTTTCTAAACTATTATATTTTCAACATAATTTTGTTTTATTTCATTAGCATTCACAAAACTTCACTTCTCGAGCTTTTTTCATATAATATACAAGTACCATTATTTCTTTATGAAGATCCCCTTCCCCCCTCCCCCCCCCCAAAAAAAGGTCGAAATTCATTCGGTCCCTTTACAACCCTTGCATTAAAAAAAAAACCTAACTGCTTGAGTGTAAGAAGAACCGCATTATCTCATTAGGTTGTCTGTACATTTGATTGAAATCTATTATTGATCAATTAATAAAACTTCGCTCAATAGTTAGTTTCTATTATTTATTATTTTCTTTTTTATTTATTATTTTCAATTATATATTATTTGTCATTGTTTCTATTATTTTCTTTCAATACATAAGAAACTTCTTGCAATAAAAAAAAACCTAATTTCTTGTGGAAAGAAGAGCCAAATTATCTCATTAGGTTGTCTGTACATTTGATTGAAATTTATTATTGATCAATTAATAAAACTTCTCTCAACAGTTAGTTTCTATTATTTATTATTTTCTTTTTTATTTATTATTTTCAATTATATATTATTTGTCATTGTTTCTATTATTTTCTTTCAATACATAAGAAACTTCTTGCAATAAAAAAAAATCTTTCAGCAGTTCCTCACTGAATATTTCCTGTGGAATCACGAGCACGATTCTTTGGCATGGCTACAAACAATGCCACCAGAGCAATAAACCCTCCAAGATGAAAAACGATGCTGTGGTATTTGGATCAAAACGCCAGGAGAGGAATTAAAACGCCAATGAGGCAATACACTTTATAGGGTTTACGGATAAGAGGGAGGGGTGGGGTGGTAGCAAAACTTTTGTTTTTAGTAGACTCTGTTCTTTTTAAGTTTGACTTGACTATTCATTTTGATTTCTACTTGTCTTAGGATTTGTTGATTCATCTATATGTGTATCTGCTGTCTTTATGTTTCATTAAATAAAAAAAAATAAAAAATCAACTGAAAGTAAGGAGCAACATTAAAACTTAAAACAAACAGAAATTATTACGTATATGAGTGGTTTCGCCCCCTAATCAGTACCTCGCTATTTACGCTAAATTTTGGATTCTGTTCGAATCACAAATCACTGAATCACGAAGGCCGTTTAATTCGAATAGATACCTCTTTTGAAAGTACTAAAAACAACTTTAGCGTAAAAAGCGAGGTATTGACTAGGGGGCGTACCCCCTCATATATGTAATAGTTTCTGTTTGTTTTAAGTTTTGATGCTGCTCCTTACATTCCGTTGAAAAAACTTGTTTTTTTTATTTAATTTCTGATCGTTTTTCAAATAATGCTGGGAAATCCAGCGCTCCCTTCATAGAAACGTCCCTTCTTCCAAGAAAACGTCCTCCAAGGAAAGGTACCCCCATTTAACCCCATCCTCCGACCTAAAAAAAAGTCCTGATTTTGTCGATCTGCAGAGGGAATGGTTGATCTTAGGATAAGTCTAATATGGAGTTTTGTTGATTTTTAAACGAAAGGAACAGTTTTTTTTTCAAACAAAAAGAAAGGAGGACATTAAAACGTCAAAAAGGGATAAATGAATAAATTATCATACAACAATCTCTATTTGAGGGAATTCCCTTCAACCCTCTGGTCTTTAAGCCAACGTTTGACAAGTGCTTTATTAAAGGCAATTTTAGAATGCAACAAACATAGTTAGTTGGTAGTTTTCAACTGCTATATTTACAAATCGCTTGTCAAAAAATTAAAGCTGGGAATATTATTGTTAACGGAAAATCGAGCAACAAAACCCATCGACTTTCAAAATATAGTTTAATAAATATTTAAATTATATATCAAATGCACTATTGTATAAAATAAACTATTAGTTTATTAAATAAACTATTTAAACTATATAGTTTAATCAAAATATTATTTAATAGATAAATAAACTCCTTGTCCCTATATTCTTATGTTAGAAACCTATGGCATTTTTAAAACATTGGGAAAAAGCAGTGGCGTTATTTCGTCAAAATCCTCGGGGTTTTGCCCCCCAGGATTTTCTCTGGATGCTTGAATTATGCAGGCAAATCTTAGTTTTGACAAGATTTTTAAAGAAACTAATTTTCAGATAGGGGAGGGGGGCTAACCAGGTTCTAGGGGAGGGGGCAAATTACGCCCATGGGAGAAAGGTCAACCCTTGGTGTAAAAAGCGGGAGGTTGAAACAGCGGTAGGACTTTCAACCTCCGTCAGATATGATTTGCTGAGTTCTTCCCCTTTTCTACAGTTAAATCTTTTTCATTGGGAACTTCTGAAGAGTAACTTTAAGCTTAATGAATCTTATATTTTTGGAATCAACGTAACAGTTGAATTATTATAAAAGTTTGATGGGGCTGCTGCATCCCTCAATCCTTAGCTCTTCACGCTAAAGTTTAGCAAGTGTCTGACTGAAAGCCTTTAAGAGTGCAAAAACTACGGTCAGCCTGCAAGTGACTGCAAGTGTTTTAGTTACTGTTTGCCCTTTAAAACATTCGGAGTGAAAATTTCATTGCCAAAAGCAAATGCAGATCCATAAACCCTTCCATTTCGTGAACCCTTCGTGAACCCTTCATAAACCCTTCGTGAGGCACTGTGAAAGAAAAGAAGCAATAACCTTGTATCATATTGCTCTTGTGTGTGAGTTTTCTCATGAAGCTCATGAGTCATTGGTGGGAAAAAATCAAATGGGTATTTGTATATGATAAACCCCCTACCGCTCAAGTTGTTCTATCATTGACGTATTGCAGAACTGGTTTATTTGTTAGTTTCTTTCAGCCTAGTGAAAGTGGAACAAGACAAAGAGAAGTGGAAAGAATAGATGGAAAATATATAATTTGGTCTATATATTTGAACATTAGGGGGTCGGGTGGGGGTAAGTACTTGAACAGTGTGTAGTTAGAAAACAATTCTTACTACATACTACGCAGGATAACTGTACCTAAACACGTTAGGCATACAGAGCCGCTATAATTTACCCCCCCCTAATGTGCAAATAAATAACCCAAATTTGTTTCTAAAGTATTAAATTTTATCATACTTGGATACATTTCATTAGAATTGAACGTCAGAGAAACATATTAAAATAATATTAGGTAGGGGGTATATCATATGATATACCCCATACCTCATGATGATATAGCAGCAGCACTCTTTATGTCCAAGATAGTTTCTGTTTATTCTTTAATAACCAGTCTGTTTATTTGTATTTTTCTAATATTTTTTCTGTTTATTTTTTTAAACGAATGAAAAACGCCTAGTGGTTTTTTATTACATTTCTGTCAGTTTTTTAAATCATTCCAACGGTATTTCAGGTAATTTCCCTTGAATAATAAGATTTTTCTCAGTGGTTATAAGAAGCTCTGACATGCAATCTCACATTCTGGTTGTCGCTGCTGAACCCCGGACTAGAAGAACGAGGAAGGGGCTGATTCATAAAATGAAACAACCCAAAGTAAACCCAAAGAACCAACCCAAAGAGGGTAGGGTTGGTTGTAAAACCCAAAGTACTCTTGTCCAAAATATCTCTAAGATTCAAGTCTAATAATTGTAGGCAGTGCAATAGCGCTACCTGAGTAACGAGCAAAGTGGGTACACTGCATTATTTAGTTTTTTTTCTTCTGACCAAGGCACTTCGTATAGAAGGAGTTGTCGTAGAAACTTCGGAAAGAGGCTATTCGATTAGAAATTGAAAGTTCTAGTGCCCCTTTTAAGAGTGAAAAGTAATAGAATGGCACCCCCCCTACGCGCGTTATTTCCTCCAACACATCCAGTCAAAGTTTTGAGATTTTGAGTCATTTTGTTCAGCATAGTTGAAAGGTATAGTAAATATATCTTTGTAGATATCCCCCCCAGCCCTCAGGGCAAAGGCTGTTAGTTATGCTCATTGTCCGTCATTAATAAATAAGGTTTTTATGGAAGGGCTGGGATGATCATATAAACTTTGGAGGGGGCTCTTTTGATGGGACATCGGAAGCTCTAGTGCCCTTTTTAAGAATCAAAAGTTATAGGAGGGCAACTAGCGCCCCATGTCCCCTTTTCCCAAAATGCATCCGATCGAAATTTTGAAGTAGCCATTTTGTTCAAAATAATCCAAAGGTTAAATAACTATGCCTCCTGTGTTGACAAAACACCCAGAACCCCCAGGGTAAGGGCTGTAAGCTATGCAAGCTGCCCATTGGTAACATATAAAGTTTTATGGAAGGGGTGATAGCATAAACTTCGGAGGAGCCTCCTTCGATTGGAAATCGAAAGTTCTAGTTCCCTTTTTAAGAGTCGAAAGTGATCGGAGAGCAGCCAGGCCACCCTATCACCTTTTCCCCGAAGTACTTCCGATTAAAACTTTAATGTAGCCATTTTGTCCAAAATAGCCCGACGATTAAATAACTATGATTCTCGGTTTGAAAATTACTCCCCAGCCCTCGGAACAAGGGCAATAAGTTATTCTAGTTGCCCGCTCTTAACATATAAGGTTTGTATGGAAAAAGTGGTCGGGTGAACTATGGAAAGGCTCAGTCGATTGGAAATTGAAAGTTCTAGTGCTCTTTTTAAACGCTAAAAATTATCAGAAGGTAACCAGCACCCCTTTCTACTCAGGCCCTTTTTTCCCCAAATGTATTTGATTAAAGTTTTGAGAAAGCCATTTTGTTTCAAATAATATGAAAGTCAAATATATAAACTCAGGGGTTCACGAAGCCCCCAGTCCATAGGGCAAAGGCTGTAACTTATGCAAGTTGCCCATTTTTAACGCATTGGAGGTTTTTGTGGACGCGTTGGTTGTGTAAGCTTTGAAGGCGGGTCTTTCGACTGAAATCGAAATTTTTATTTTCTTTTTTCAGTGCCCTTTTTAAGAGTCAAAATTGATTGTAGGGCATCCCCCCTTGCACGCCAATCAATTCCCCAAACACATCTAATCAACATTTTGACATAGCCATTTCGTTCAACATAATTGGAAAGTCCAGTAACTATGTCTTTTGGGATCCCCTTCCTCCCAATGCCCTCGTGGCAAGGCCTGTAAGTTGTTTACATCTAGTATTTGCTATTGAGAAAGGTCTGCACTTTAGTGTACCTTTAGTGTCTGTTTGCCCTTTAGTGTCCAAAAAGATAAAGGGCATTTAGGTGAACCTTTCAGAGAATATTTAGGGGAGTGTTGAACTAAATCAAAACACGTTATATACATATGGGTTGTCAGAAAGGGCGTAACTCAGGAATGACTGAGTGTATTTATCTAGAACTTTCAGACAATATTAGAGGGGGGATTATTAGTTTACCAATAAGGCAGTATTTGTACATACTACTACTAGTACTACTACTACAACTACTAAGACTACTATCACTACAATTACTGCTTCTGTAGTGAGTGCTACCAAGGCTGGGGGGTATTGGAGTAAAATTTTTAGAAAATATTATGCTGAAAAATGAACTAAATTAAAACATACTATGTACCTAGAGATTACCAAAACGGCTTCCCAGCCATATCTTTGAAACGGCTTACCGTATCAAGCTGAAACTTTTAGGTCACAGTAAGAGGATGTTCAACTGGTAAAAAGGCCACATGTGCATACTACTACCGCTACTGCTACTCCTACTACTATTACTACTACTATTTTATTAGCGCCAATAAGACTAAAGGTATGAAGTTGAAATTATGAGAGAATAAAGAAATTTGAATTAAACCAAAAGATAGTGTGTGCACGAAGATTGTCAACAGGGCGTATCTCTGGTATGGATTAGGTTATTAAGTTGGAACTTTCAAGGAAGGCTTAAATGGGAAGATCAATCGAACACAAGGCAATATTTGTACGCCCTTACTGCTACTACTACCACTACCACTTTTGTAGCGAGAATTACCAAGGCTGAGGATATTGAAGCGAAAGTTTGAGAACATGTTTAGGGGAAAGTTGAAACTGAATCAGAAAATAGCACGTGCATACATATTGTCGAAAGGGCGTATCAACCATATCTTTGAAAATTAAAATTAATTGGATTGGGAATTGAAGGTTTTGAGATACTTTTAAGAGACATAATTGATTGGGAGGCAATCAGACCCCCCCCCCCCACACCCATCAATTTCCCAAGCACATCGAACATATTTTGAAATAGCCTTTATGCCTAGCATATTCTAAGGCGCGTAATATGAAGGATCATGCTGATTTCGCCTTCAAAAGAAAGGCAATAACACAAGTTAATACACTATGCCTACTTTGAGTTAATTTATCTTCGGATCTCTCATGGACTCAGCATCTCAATAAAAATTAGATCCTCTTGCTCCAAGACGCTAGGAGTTATTCTAAGATACAAAAGTCTGCCTATTCATCTATTCTGCCCTATTCATTTCGTGCATCAGACCTGTCATGGAATATGCATGTCTTCTCTTTGCTGGTGCTCCAATAAGGCACATCGCTCCACTCCAACGGATTCAAAATCGAACAGTTTGTGCAGCAACCTCTGGCAACACGATAGCTAAATCTACACAGTTGATCCAGGAACTATTCGCCGTGGCGTCCATGTCGGTTTTCTACAAATACATGTATATCCCTTCATCAAAGGAACTATCGAAGCTCGTTCCTGACAGAGCAAACCCCTTGCGACCAATTCACTGAAATACAGCTCGTCAGGTCTGCCTTGAGCAGGGTACTCCCAACCAAGAATATCTCAAAACGAGTTTCGCTCGAAGATCGGTCGCCACATGGAATAACTTGCCAGCAGAGGTAATCCCCGAACATCCTTCCCTTGTCGCGTTCAAGAGAAGGTATAACAAATAACTCAGTGTTGGAAAATGAGGCAGTTGCCAGGACTTACCTGTGACGTAGGCATGAAGCCTCTAATAAAAAAAAGTAGTTCAAAAGTCAAGTAATCAGGTATGAGAAAAGTTCCAAAGCTGCCAGCAGCAGAATCCAACAGAATTCCAAAAGCTGCCAACACTTTAGCAACACAAATTGTGTTTTTATAGCTTTTCTTCGAGCAAAAAGTATTTTGCATGTAAAAATAGTATTATGTTATTTTCAGATCGAGCAATAATTTTCACAGGGGTGCACACACTGAAGGAAGCCGTTCTCTTTGCTAATTGGTTTTAGTTCAAGTGGGGTTAAATCCTTTGTGGGTCAGTCATGGTTCTTGAATTACTTCTAATATACTATACAGTATACTATAAATTAATAGTATACTATAAACATACTATAAAGAAATTCACCAGAATACTATAAAGAAATTCACCAGAATTACCTTAATATTGAACTGTCTTTCATTGCTTCAAAGCTTAATGTTGGTGTATATTTCCCAAGCTTCGTATTAATAAGGCGACTCTTTTGATCATCTGATTTAACATTGATATCCCAATCTTTTCTGTATACAGAGGAAATGTCAAATAATTCGTCATCCTAAAAAAAATTCAAATGAATATACCTGACAAAATACAAGACAGGATGGCCTATTGTACAGCCCACTGGCTTCTTGGAGTCTGCTAGATCTAAAACTGTATCGCGATTTTCTTTTCTTTTCTTATGAAACATGTTTATACCGATGTAAATTGGTGTCTAATCGTTTTCTCACAGTACACCGTAGAACATTTCACTCTAGGAAACTTTAAGACCACAACTGTGTTAAAATAAGGCCTTAAGCCACGTCTTGATTGACATCATTCGTCCAGCCAGCACCAAAGCCAGCTTTGATTTGACGGCCAATCATAGCCCTTGAAATTTTGAAGGCAATTTAACCATATTGGCTGTCAACTCATATCCGGCAGTTTAAAAATGATTCACCTCCAAAAACTGCTGCTGACAGGGTGAATGATGTCAATAAGGACGATGCCTTACGGAGTTTTCCTGAGCCTTATGGAATTCAGTATGAAGGGAGAACAGAAGTTCAAAACGCTATGCGAAGGATCCTTTTAACCTTAGTTTTCGTTTTCATACGGAGTAACTTTTTGTCTTTAACGTAAGCAGAGCAAAGTAGACTCTAGCTCTGCTAAAAATTTGCGTTTCATCAGTTGATCATAAATGATGAAATATTAAACGTAAGTTATGAAAAAGCGACAAAATGGAATTTTTGGATGAGCAATTAAAATTTTTGGAAAACAAACTTAAAGTTCATTCCTAGAAATATTTTCACGTTTGATCAGAGATCGAATCCCTATCAGTATTTCACTTATGATGACTTTCATGATTTAAGATGATTATGATGCCTTTGTGGATTTGCAGGATAGTCTAGTGTGGGAGACTAATATAAAGTGTGAAAGGTAATAATCTACGTAACACATAAATAACAGTTCAATAGGAAAAATCCTGTTATTTCAGAGTGAAACTTAAACAAAAAAAACTTTGGATATTTCGGTTACATACACAGGTTAACATAATCTTTAGTTTATCTGCTAAGGATGGCCACTGTGTATGCAACCGAAATATTCAGAGAATTTTAGCCCATCTTATGGAAAACCATGCTCTTCCTTTCTTAATTTCTTATGTTGATTCTAGAAAATATTATTTCTTTTAAAAGGTAAAGGTTGCTATACATCAGAAAAGGATTAAAGTTTTACCATTATTCCTTAGTTGAGATTCAGCTCTGTCATCCACCGAATTACACTTTTGAAATTTAGTGTACACACTTGTGTAGATTCAAAATACGCTAAAAAAAAGTTGTAAATCTTTGAAGAAATGACGATTTTCCTCTTTTTTTAGCAAGTTAAGATCCTTTTCTAAGAAAAAGTCCAAGTAATATTAGAATCCAGTCTTGGTAAATGATAGGTCTGAGACTAATGAATTAAATGACATTTTTATTTTTTTCTGCTGGTGTGAGTTACAGCTGCGGGATTGTCGCAAATACACTTGTTTCAGAGCGAATAGATACCAACGGAAAGAAAAGCCTTAAATTACTTCGGACAGTGAAAGCAAATTTGACTGCTTGAATTTATTAAATGGTAACTTATGCAACTATACTCATCTTAATAAATCAAAAATTCAATTTTTAATGCAAAGGGCTTTCAACAAAAAATTATAAAGTTTTTGTTAGAAGGGGATTCCAAATAAAAAAAGAAGACATTTGCGTAGAAAATCAGCAAAAATTATGTTAAAAAAAAATTGGCACCAATAATACAGATATAGTCAAAACCCATTTTCCCAACAGACCAAAAACCCGGATTGGAATTTGATTTCACCGAATATGTTCAACTTGTTATCTGTCAGAACCATCCACAGCTACAGTGGCGAAGTGGACTAAAATTTCTGCAACAGTAGGTACCTGAATACCGAACTTCCGAATGAAAGTACAGTTTGGCTAGCCGATACTTACCTAATACGTTGGTTCATCTATTAACAAAAGCTTCTCCGGTTTTGCGATACGAAGACGGGGTTAAGACACCACAAATCCTCACGAAAAACAAACGTTTCCACAACGCTCCAGTTCTTCTCACATGGCCGAATCCGATCAGTTTCGGTTTTGAACTAAATTCCTTATAATTTCTTAACTCTCTATGAGCGGGGAGGAGAGAGGGACTTTATGTACCAACGTATGAGGTAAGTATCGGCTAGCCAAACTGAAATTTCATTCGAAAGTTCGGTCTTGGCGTCGCCATTACCTCATACGTTGGTACATCTATTAACAAAAGCTTAGATTCCAACCGATTTGGCGGTGGGTTCATAAATCAACTAATGTGAAATTTTATTTTCAAACTCAAATATTCAAATGTATAAACTATAAAACTGTCTGAACCGCAACGAAATGTAGAGCATCGGTTCGATCTTCTATCTCATGAAGGTAGTGTTGTCTGGGAGTAGACTCCGAAGAACAGCCAGCAGCACTCATTATATCAGCAAGTGGTACTGATTTTGATAGCGCCCATGACACCATCCTGGATCTTGTGTCGTGTGCTTTCCCTTTTCTACACTCTTGTTTTGCTGCATCATATGCCATAATTATGTCCTGTTTTATCCAAGAAGAAATGGTTCCAGCTGCCACCTCTCGTGGTGCTGTTTCAGAAAAAGAAATGAAGAACCTTTTTCTCCCTTTTCTGACCGCCCCGTTAGCCGTTCTCTGTGCGTAGGCCGATAGTATTCTCACTGGACACAAAGCTGGATCTACATCTAGCACGGGAAGTAGGATAGGAGAAGGTACATCATGAGGCTTTACGGTTTTGGGTCTAAATGAAGGGAGAAACCTGAGAGTTACTGAATTATCCGAAAATTGTGCTTTACTGAAGGACAAGGCATGAATTTCACTCCTTCGATGACCAGATGCGATGGCGGTAATGAATACCGTCTTAAGAGTAAGATCTTTCATATCAATATTCCACAAGTCAAGAAATCGTGAAGTTCTAAACTACCTTAGAACAAGACCAAGATCCCAGGCAAGAATATCATGTTGTGTCCACGGTGACTCTTGCCAAAAATTCTGTATCATTTTCGTCAAACAAGTATCTTTGCTGAAATCTATTCCTGTAGCTAGGGATAGCGTTCCTCGTATTGCTGCTTTATAACCTTCTATCGTTGATGGTGCGAGGTTTCAACCAGTCTTTAGATATATCATGAATTCTGCAACTGTCTGAGCACTGGTTTCAAGAGGATTAATCTTCCTTTCACTACACCATTCCACGAACACTTACCATTTTCCATTGTACAATTCAATGGTAGATCTTCACTGGGGCCGGGCAATTGCACGGGCTGATTCCTTAGAAAAACCTCTTTATTCGAGTCCACGCTCGATATCTTCCATCCGTGTAAATTTAGATTCCTCAGTGCAGGGTGGCGAAGTCAACCCAGCTGAAGAAGATCTGACTGATCTCCGAGGGGTATAGGCAAGTCCGCTAGCAGGTTGAGACGATTCATGTATCAAGCTTGGCGAGGTAATTGCGGAGCAATTAGCGTCACTTGGCAGTTCACAGACTTTCGAACCTTCTCCAGAACCTTTGGGATCAGGGCAAATGGAGGGAAGGCATAGCTGTGTTTGTTCGACCAATCGTGGACAAGGGCTTCTATGCCGATCGCA
Source organism: Artemia sp. Qi Xiang Cuo (assembly GCF_049724085.1). Lineage (NCBI taxonomy): Eukaryota > Metazoa > Arthropoda > Branchiopoda > Anostraca > Artemiidae > Artemia > Artemia sp. Qi Xiang Cuo. The sequence goes on along the minus strand of NC_142808.1, from coordinate 8,396,345 downwards.
AGAGAATCTGGAACTGATGAGAAGCATACGTCAATCTTCCGGTTCAATCGAGTCGCAAATAGATAGACTTCTGGCAATCCGTACTCTTTTGACAGGGCTCTGAAGACACTCTCGTTGAGACTCCATTCCGTGGGCAGGCCTTTTCCTTCTCGTGACAGTGGTTCGGTTACTAGGTTGAGTGCCCCAGCAATGTTTCTTGCCCTCAAGTGAACGTTCAGGGCCATCGTAATCTCGAAGAGTTTTATGGATTCCTCCTCTAGGGAGAAAGAGCGGTTTCCGCCCTCTTTGTTTATGTAATTGACTACAGTCGAGTTGTCCGTCGCTACCATGACTACCTCGTTTCTTAACTCCTCCGCAAAGGCTTTGATTGTGTTGGCTACGGCTCTCATCTCGAGGCAATTTATAAGAAGAGATTTCTTTTCTGGAGACCAAGTCCCCGAATTGTCTTGATGTGGGTCCTCTAGATAGCCACCCCACCCGTAGGTTGAGCTTTCGGTGAATATTGTTTAGGAAACAATAGGGGCTTCAGAGGAAAGCCTTGACTCAGCCAATCTTTGTTCAGCCACGGTGAAAATGCCTCTTTCATTTCTGTCGTAATTAGGATGTTTAAATCTATGTTGTTCCAAGACCTGTCCCACAATCTGAGCATTAGTAACATACATTTCCTAAGATGTAGTCTGGTGAAAGGAATTGCTCTTGAGCCCGCATTGATGAGTTCAATCAGCTTCATCAGTTGCCTTATTAAGGTATGCGATTTTTCCAGAGCTGCCTTGATTGCATGTATCAAGTTCTGAATCTTTTCTGGGGTTAGGTACACCCTCTTTACCTCCAGGTCTACCAGAAACCCAAGAAATATGTTCTGTCGCATACGTTACAATTTTGATTCCTCGCTCAGCATGAACCCAAGTCTGTGCAAGAGAATCATCATGGTGCTTACATTGTTCTCTACTACCAAATTTTGGCAGTCGTGCAGAGGCCAGTCGTCCATGTAAGCATGCAGTTGGATGGATTGAAGGTGGCAAAAGCTCACGATGACACCAATCACATGGCAGAAAACAGCTGGACTTCATGCTAGTCCGAAAGGGAGCACCTTGAACTGATATATCTGGTTTCTGAAGGTGAACCTTAGATATTTCCAATGGTTCTTGTGAATGCCGATATGCCAGTAGGCGTCTTTCAGATCTATTGACGCTGCCCATTTCGATTCCTGCATCGCAGTTAGTATTGTGGCCTGGTTTTCCATTTTGAAAGTTGTCAAGTCCAAGAATTGGCCTAGGCAAGATAAGTCTATTACTGAACACCAACCCTTATTTTCCTTTCCTGGAACCAGAAAAATCTGACTGGAAAAACCTGGAGACGACTGAGTTTGGACTTTCTCTATTACGCCTTTCTCGAGCATTACGGCAATCTCTGATTCCAAAATTAGCAACTGATTGCTTGATATATTTGATTCGTTGATCGGGTTGCGTACTAAAGGAGGGTATTTTTTGAAGTCCAGACGGTAGCCCTCTTTGATGACGTTCAGAACGAACTTGTCATCTGTTATGTTTTTGCAGTTCTCTACAAAGTGAGACAAACGCTTTCCTACGGGAAGAGGATCTTGAGTTGGCGCCAGGATCAAGTTATTGAGTATTTGACTGTTTTCTTTCTCTCGTTTTTGGGGCTGAAGTGAAGGTACGACCTTTTTTGTGGCTTCCCTTCCTTGCTGGGAAAGAAATGGCTGTTTTTCTTCATATCTTGGCTTCTTTTGGATTGGGCCACGAGAGTCTCGTCGGTCCCGTTGTAGTTCATATTCTCTCTTTACTGGCCACTTAGACTGAGCTGTTGAAGGAGGATTGGAAAACTGCCTACTTTCAACTCTGTATCGTTTCATTCTATGGGCCAGGTCCTTAAATTTGGCGGAAAAAAGGAAGTCATATCCAGATATGATGACCTCAATTCATTCCTAATCTCTTAAGCCAAGTCAGGGATTGATTTCAAGACTTTATGCCTTCTCATGAGCATCAAATTTGAGCATATTCTAGAAAGAATATTTGAAAGGTGTTGGTGACATCTATTGATAGATTCCAAGAGCTTCATCAGTTTTGGAATAGTGTCAGGAGAGACATTCTCTGCCTTTAACATTTTTGTGGCAGTACGTAACACGAGGTCACTGTATGAAATTGTGCTCATAGCCACTCGGGTGGAAAATTCTAAGGCCAAGAATGACTTTCTGTCAACCGATATGAAATCTATGTCCTCTACTTGGCCAGTTGGTGACAACAAAATGAACTCTGTGTTGACACGTCGCGCCTGTGAAGCCAAATGTATGTCGTGACATTTGTAACCTTTCGCTCGGCCCGGTATATCGAGAGGATCAAACAAAGTACCACGTTCTGAGAATGGCTTATTCTTTGTTATTGACTGCAGTTTTTCTGAGCACTAATTGAAAAATTTTTTAAGCATTGGGGAGATAGGTAACGTGATAAGCTGTTTTCTCTTGAATGGCTCAATTCCCAAAACCAGCTCTGCCGCCGAGCGAGGCTGTGTGGTAAAGCTTTCTAATTTAGTTAATTATGAATTTAGTAAAAATATATTAAGACACAAATACAAAGCTTAGAAATACCACTTTGTATTAAGATAAGGAATATATCCTTCCAAGTTTCTGCTTAACGGGAAATTGAGAAATCACCACTTCCTAGCTATTGCGTCGGTTGGTTAAAGGAAGGTGTGGTTGATAAAAATGTATAAAAGATACATTTTATGGGATGGAGTAGACTGATACTAATTTTATGCCGGACTGACATTTGGTCTGCTTTTTTAGAAATACCTTGGAATATTGTCGAATCATTGTAAGTGTCTAAATATCCTATTATATGTTATTGTATTTTCCCGAGACTTGTGGTCTACTTGGGACAGCCAGTCTCAGTAGAAAATATATATATTTTCTGAATAAAATTATATATGTTACTGTTAACACTATTATATGTTAACTGAATAAAAGTATTGTGTTATGGACAAGCTCTATACAATCTACCTTTAGTCCCTCGAACATACCCAGCTGGTACGCCTCATTAGTTCGGTCATAGCCTAAGGCACGCTACCAAAATTTAATTACCTTAGGGCGAGAGTTTACCTCCCCTATAAAGGGAGGAATAAAGGAGTCTACAACAACATCACCCAAATACCATAAATACACCACACCACAACTGGTGGCATTGCGGAAAAACTGGGTCGAGGAGACTAAATAAGGTTGCAAAATAAAAAAATAAAAATCGAAATGACCGTATTAGAAGGGGAAAGTAAATGTACTTCGCTTTTAGCAGCGCTCGAATTAGAAAAACTTCGAGTAGCTTTGCTCGAACTATGGCTATTAGATATAGATTTTGTCCCCTCAAAAATTTGGGTACAATAGAAAAAATGGAAAAAAGGCTCAATCAAGGATTGTAAAATAGAAAAAAAATACAGTATCTAGTTTTTAGCAAGTAGAAGTAAGTGTATAATTAGTAGTTTTTTAGTATTCGTAATTAATGCAATGTATTAATGTCTTATATCACAAAATAATGAAGTTTTCGTACCGCGACTTAAAGAATAAAATGAAAGATAATACGTAAAAAAAAATCTAGCTGGACCGATGAGACGTTGGTAGAAACAGAAGAATTTTAGGCATAATAGTAGCAAATAGGGTCCTGATTCAGCCTTATTACAAGTACAGGGTACAGACTTATTGTTCTAGGATAACACTGCTACAATTTAACAAATGAAACGCATAAATAGTGTTCTGAATAATTATAGGTTAGAAGCTGCCATTTCCGAGTGTTTTAGGAGTAGAGACGCTTCAAATATGTGGCAGTTTATGACGTAATAAGCAATAGAATTACCTTTGTTAAAGCTAATCCGAACACTAGGTTAGTTTTGTAGTTTCACAAGCAAAGGGAAGGAAAAGATATATAAATTTGTAATTAAAGCACTTGAGGAAAAGGATGAAAAAAGGAGAAAAAAAAAACCTTTTATAAGTAAGAAAACAAATGTGGAAGCTTAGTAAAAGTCGCCGAAAGAAGCGAAACAAAAATTGTTACCCAGCTGTGATGGGAAGTCTGCGCAAGGCAGGAAATTCGATTAAAGAAACCGTTAATCACAGAAAATGGAGGCATGGGAATTGGTCTTAAAAAGGGTCTCCTTTACCTACACAGATGACCTTCATCTGAATAATGGTGTTAGAAAAAGTTCCAATTTTAAATTAGCTCCGCGAAATGAGTCACAAGAAAGTTCAAATTTGAATTTTAAACCATGGCTGCTTTTGAGCCATGTAGATGTAAAACAAGCCAGTGTTCATGCTGGTTTACAAAGAATATAAGCCCACATTAAAACAAAGAGAGAAGGCAATGCATCCTTTTGGGATAGCTAATATTCATAATTATGGTACGCTCTTACGGTTACTCAATGATGAATCATCCTCAAGTCTAGTCTGATTATAAATCAGTAGAGTTTAGTCGAATATCAGGTAGAGTATTTATCAGATAAAACACGGTCTGATAGTAGAAATCAAATAGAGTGAAGTCAATAGTCCCTTATATTCAAATTAGCCTACAAGTAGATTGTATCCAGGAAGTAAATAGAAATAATATTACGGAAAAATTACACAGGACGTTACAGTTTATATTACAATAATTAACGTTCAAATTCCTAACTTTATACGGGTTAAGGTAAACTTACTATACACTATATATTTAGAATCAATATTAAACGACAATTCTTTTGATATGTATATTTAAAAAAAAAATTTGGGGGTTGTTGAAAAAACCGTAGGAGGCTTGACTAAGAAAATAGGGTCATTGGAAGCTAGCAAATTTAGAGTTGAGCTCAATCACTGCTGGTTTCTCGTTGTTAAGGTAAATGCGAAGCATCTACTGACCTTTGACTCTCTGAAGTGGCACTTCCAGTAGAATTAAAAAAATTGTTTTTGAAGAATTTTAAAATAATTATAATAGGAAAAACAGCAAGAGTTTACATTAATTGCGCAATACATGTACAAACTAGCTGTAGTCTGATTAAAATTAATTATAGTAAAATATAATAATTTTTTTTATTTACTGTAGGTGAAAAAGAATAAAAAAAAATTTAAAGACAATAATTAAGCGTTATAAAGATTTAAGCGAAACTTAGAATAAGCTTAGAAGGAAAAAAATGGGTGCTAAGTAAAAGGAACCGAAAGTAATATAAAAATATGTTATAACCTAAAACTTACCAGGAGGAGTAAGCCAACGACAAAATCCATTAAAAATAAGCCAAAAAATTAACCCCATCGTCACAAGCAAACCACAATTCATAGTTCAATATAATAATTTTAACTCTAGCGATGTGTTGGATCTGAGAAAACGAACTGGCACAGAAGAACCATAGTTTAAACAATTGGCTTTCACCTGTGCCAACCCAAACACCCAAATCCCAATTCGTTGAACCCTAACAGAAACTTCTACTTTTTCTTTGAAAATAAAATATAACATTACACAACAAAAAAACTTGCAGTATTGAACAGAAATTCATTCATACAACGTTTCCAGATTTAAGCTTATCAATTAACCACAGATAGTGGAAATCGAATTCAAAGCTATGTAGGCTTGCAAAGAGAATTTAATTACGCAAAGAGATCGTAATTAAAACTAAAATAAAATCTGTAACCAGTATGTCAGAAAATTGCATTTTTATGAAGAAATGAAAACTAGCAAATGCGGGGCAAAACTTAATTAAAAATTTGCTAAAAATCAGCTGAAAAAAATACTGTACTATTCTAACACAAACACTTTTGGAAAGAGAAATTTAAATAATGTAAAAAAAAACAAGTTGCGAAATTAGAAACCCCCCCCACCTCCTAAAAAAAAGGATATAATGAATTTGATCATAGAAGGGCAATCAGCATAAAAACTTTTTAAGGTTATTGGAAAAAACCTGAAATATATAAATATAGGCTTAAAAAAGACCCTTTTTACTGAAAAAGCGGAAAAAGACTTGAAAAAACCCTTAGGCTTCATTGAAGTAAATAATCAAAAAAAAGAGAAAGGTTCAAGTTCAAAATATAGCCAGACAAAATTAAAGGAGAAGAAACAGAATGGAGTCAGTTAAACTCTGTTATACGCACATATTGAACTGACCGAACGAGACTAGTATAAAAATTGTACTAAGTAGGTACAAAATAAGTAGCATTAATACAATGAAACCACCGTAAAAGTGGTTGACGCTGGTTGAGATTAAAGTAAACATTGGAGAAAAGCTCCAAGTAGACAGGAAAAAATTTTGCTCTTTTATGTGAGAGTCGTTTTAGAAAAAAATTAATAGCATGGCATATAAAATTAAAAGTAAGGCACAAAATAGCCTTAAGAACCAAATTTTAAGTCGAAACCAAAGACAAAACCACTAGAAGTTGGGAATTTAAAGTGAAAATAATCATTGTCGCTTGTATGTCTAAAAATAAATTCCTGTGACCCATGAAGGCACGGTATTTTTTTGCAGAAGGGCCACTTTGTTTGATAAAGGAACAGCCCGAGAGAAAACTGTGGCCACAAATCAAAAAGTGTGGCAATAATAAATAATTAATTATTGTGTTTGCAGGTTCATAATAGTCCTTTTAGCTGTAGCCACGACAAGAGGACCTGGAAACGTTATAAGGAGCTACCAGAAGGCAGTCCTGGTAAGCAAACCTTCAGAGTACAGGCAAGAGTCATTTGATAATGGCATAAGAGGTATAAGGTGAACAGCTAAAATTTTTAACTTATCAGATCCAAGCTGTAAATGAAGCCTTAACCCAAAAGGGCATTAAAGCTGAAAAAAAGAGAGATTACAGGCAAAAACGTTATAAAACTGTCTCAAGTAGCCTACCAAAAATTCTAAAAGAATTAGAAAGCTCAAAAGTTTGAATAAACAAACAAGCATATAGTAAGCTAATGACAGTTAATGAAACAAGTGGGTTCGAAATAGAACCAAAGTGGTAAAACAAAGATAAGAAAATGCATAGTCGTATATGGAAAAGATATATAAATTTGTATAATGTAATTGGGAAAATATATACAATTATAAATGTATTTTGAAAACTTTTATAAATATGGAATTGTTGTCGTAAAAAAAAATATAGAAATGTAAATAGCAAAGTCATGTTACATGAACTATTTCCAAGCCCTAATATGGAGACTAAGCACAGTGCTCAATTATAGTGTATAAATCTATTAGTTAGGGAAGATTTACTTTTATTTTGAATTGCAGTTAAGACTTCTCAGATAAAAGTCTTGGCGGACTTATTTAAAAGTTGTACAAAGAATAAATATTGCAGTGATTAAATGAATTATTAGAGTACATAATTATTATTTGTTTTTAACAATTAAGTTATGTATCAACATAACTTCTGTTAATATATATATATATATATATATATATATATATATATATATATATATATATATATATATATATATATATATATATATATATATATATATATATATATGTATATATATATATATATATATATATATATATATATATATATATATATATATATATATATATATATATATATATATATATATATATATATATATATATATATATATATATATATATATATATATATATATATATATATATATATATATATATATATATATCCTAAACTATCCATGTAAATATAGTGAATTAATATGTCGAGTATTTTTGTTTTTTTTTATTATTTTGCATTTTGTAGCATTCAAAAAGTGTTCTATATTAATCCTTTATAAGCAATTAACAAAATACTAATTGGAAATAATTCCAATGCTAGTTTATACCGTGTTTTATTTTTTAAATGCTTTAAGTTTTAACCAGTAGTTAAATATCCTATCTAGTTTTGCGAATAAAAACAATACTTGTGTAAGTTATTACACATTGCTTGAATATATATGCTATGTTTTAATTTACTTTAAGTTTTAACTAATGATTTAATGTTATGGGTAAATGTTTGACTTCGAGTCAACGTATAATATTTTTATTGTGAAACAATCCGTTAAGTATTAGGTTCGAAAAAAATAATCCAGCAAGAAACATAACGTTTCGATTTAAGCGAGATAGTATTTTTGGAGTAATTAAAAGAGAGAAAAGTAATTAAAAGTAATTAAACTTTACAAAATTGATTGTTTCTTTCTATTATATATGTAAAACTTTACGCTTTATATGTATTCTAATGTGAATATTTATTTTAGATACAGCCTTAGCTTTTTTTGGAAATCAAATTTTTCGTAGCATCCTTTCGGATCCATTTTTTTCAATCATTATTTGACACATTTTTGGAAAGTAAAAAATTTTGAAGCCACTTCAAATGTATCCTGATACTATCAACCTATAATATGAGAAACCAAACCAAGCTTGATCAACTAAAATTTTGGAAACTATATCCGTATTACATACTTTATAACAAGTGCAACAGAAAGTAAAACGAAATTGTAACTTAATTTAGGCCAAGAGAATGTGCAACATAGCCTAAATTGCTTGTGCTATTAAAACATGTGACAATACTTTGTGCTGGAAAAAATATGTGAAAATTAAAAAAAACAAAGGTATTGTGTATAATTTATCCAAGGCATTTCTAAACCTGAAAAATAAACGGTATATCAACCACATCGCACAGATAAATTAAATTATTAATGGGAATTAAATTTAAACTCAAATAATTCATAAACGTTTCTAATATAACTTGAAATCTAATTTCAGCAGAACCAATAATATAATGCTTAAGCCGCTTGGGGTCAAGTTAAAACAGAAGATGCATATGAAGAAGGGTAAACAGAGCATCGTTCAGTCCTATAGGCAGAGAAAAAGAGAAACAAGGATGAATTCCAAATTGAAATCCCTCGACAAAAAAAAAGAACACGGCCCATATTGGACCAGAAACATTACCCTAAGTAAACCCATTGATGTTAGATTCACATAATGACCCAAAGATGGCAGCATAATAGCTGTAAACAAAATCAAGTTGTTTTAAAAGTAAAATATAGAGAATTGGCACAATTCTTCTTTAAATGGGGAATATTGTGGTACAGCTTTCTAATTTAGTTAATTATGAATTTAGTAAAAATTTATTAAGACGCAAATACAAAGCTTAGAAATACCACTTTGTATTAACATAAGGAATATATCCTGCCAAGTTTCTGCTTAACGGGAAATTTAGAAATCACCACTTCCTAGCTATTGCGTCGGTTGGCTAAAGGAAGGTGTGGTTGATAAAAATGTATAAAAGATACATTTTATGGGAAGGGGTAGACTGATAATAACTTTATGCCGGACTAACCTCTGGTCCGTTGATTTAGAAATACCTTGGAATATTTTCGAATCATTGTAAGTGTCTAAATGTCCTATTATATGTTATTGTACTTTCCCGAGACTTGTGGTCTACTTGGGACAGCCAGTCTCAGTAGAAAATATATATCTGTTATTATTAAATGTTAACTGAATAAAAGAATTGTGTTATGGACAACCTCGATACAATCTACCTTTAGCCCCTTGAACATACCCAGCTGGTACGCCTCATTAGTCCAGTCATAGCCTAAGGCACGCTACCAAAGTTTAATTACCTTAGGGCGAGAGTTTACCTCCTCTATAAAGGGAGAAATAAAGGCATCTACGACAACATCACCCAAATACCATAAATACACATCACCAAAACTGGTAGCATTGTGGAAAAACTGGGTCGAGGAGACTAAATATGGTTGCAAAATAAAAAAATAAAAATCGAAATGACCGTATTAGAAGGAAAAAGTAAATTTACTTCGCTTTTAGCGGCGCTCGAATTAGCAAAACTTCGAGTAGCTTTGCTCGAACTTTGGCTATTAGATATAGATTTTCGTCCCCTCAAAAATTTGGGTACAATAGATAAAATGGAAAAAAAGGTTCAATCAGGGATTGTAAAATAGAAAAAAATACAGTAGGCTATCTAGTTTTTAGCAAGTAGAAGTAAGTGTATAATTAGTAGTTTTTTTAGTGTTAGTAATAAATGCAATGTAGTAATGTCGTATATCACTAAATAATAAAGTTTTTATGCCGCGAATTTAAAGATAAAATAAAAGATAATACGTAAAAAAAATCTAGCTGGACCGATGAAACGTTGGTAGAAACAGAAGAATTTTAGGCATAATAGTAGAAAATAGGGTCCTGATTCAGCCTTATTACAAGTACAGGGTACAGACTTATTGTTCTAGTATAACACTGCTACGATTTAGCAAAGGAAACACATAAATTGTGGTCTGAATAATTATAGGTTAGAAGCTGCCATTTCCGAGTGTTTTAGGAGTTAAGATGCTTCGAAAATATGGCATTTTACGACGCAATAAGCAATAGAATTACCTATTTTTAAAGCTAACCCGAATACTAGGTTAATTTTTGTAGTTTCACATGCGAAGGGAAGGAAAAGATATATAAATTTGTAATTAAAGCACTTGAGGAAAAGGATGAAAAAAAGAGAAAAGTAACCTTTTATAAAGAAAACAAATGTGGAAGCTTAGTAAAAGTCGCCGAAGGAAGCGAAAAAAAATTGTTACCCAGCTGTGATGGGAAGTCTGCATAAGGCAGGAAATTCAATGAAAGAAACCGTTAATCACAGAAAATGGAGGAATGGGGATAGGTCTTAAAAAGGGTCGCCTTTACCTACACAGATGACCTTCATCTGAATAATGGTGTTAGAAAAAGTTCAAATTTTAAATTAGCTCCGCGAAATGAGTCACAAGAAAGTTCAAATTGGAATTTTAAACCATGGCTGCCTTTGAGCCACGTAGATGTAAAACTAGCCAGTGTTCACGCTTGTTTACAAAGAATATAAGCGCACATTAGGACAAACAGAGAAGGCAATGCATCCTTTTGGGATAGCTAATATTCATAATTATGGTACGCTCTTACGGTTACTCTATGACGAATCATCCTTAAGTCCAGTCTGATTATAAATCAGTAGAGTTTAGTCGAGTATCAGGTAGAGTGCATATCAGATAAAACACGGTCTGATAGTAGAAATCAAATAGAGTGAAGTCAATAGTCCCTTATATTCAAATTAACCTACAAGTAGATTGTATCCAAGAACTAAATAGAAATAATATTACGGAAAAACTAAACAGGACGTTACAGTTTATATTACAATAATTAACGTTCAAATTCCTAAGTTTATACGGGTTAAGGTAAACTTACTAAACACTCTATATTTAGAATCAGTATTAAAAGACAATTCTTTTGATTTGTATATTAAAGAAAAAATTTGGGGGGTTGTTGAAACAAACCGAAGGAGGCTTGACTACGAAAATAGGTTCACTGGAAGCTAGCAAATTTGGAGTTGAGCTCAATCACTGCTGGTTTCTCGTTGTTAAGGTAAATGCGAAACATCTACTGGCCCTTGACTCTCTGAAGTGGCACTTCCAGTAGAATTAAAAAAAATTGTTTTTGAAGAATTTTAAAATAATTATAATAGGAAAAACTGCAAGAGTTTACATTAATTGCGCAATACATGTACAAACTAGCTGTAGTCTTATTAAAATTAGTTATAGTATAATATAATATTTTTTTTTATTAGTTACACTAGGTGAAAAAGAAAAAATTAAAGACTATAATTAAGCGCTAAAAAGATTTAAGCGAAACTTAGAATAAGCTTAGAAAAGAAAAAAGGGTGCTAAGTAAAAGGAACCGAAAGCAATATAAAAATATGTTATAACCTAAAAACTTACCAGGAGGAGTAAGCCAACGACAAAATCCATAAAAAAAAGCCAAAAAATTAACCTTATCGTCACAAGCAAACCACAATTCATAGTTCAAGATAATAATTTTAACTCTAGCGATGTGTTGAATCTGAGAAAACAATTGGCACAGAAGAACCATAGTTTAAACAATTGGCTTTCACCTTTGCCAACCCAAACACCCAAATCCCAAGCCGTTGAACCCTAACAGAAACTAAACGTATCCACTTTTTCTTGGAAAATAAAATATAACATTACACAACAGAAAAACCTTAGGGCCAGAGTTTACCTCCCCTATAAAGTGAGAGATAAAGGAATCTCCCAAATACCATAAATACACCTCACCACAACTGCTGGCATTGCGGAAAAACTGGGTCGAGGAGACTAAATAAGGTTGCAAAATAAAAATAAAGGGAGAAATAAAGGCATCTACGACTATACCACTCAAATACTATAAATACACTTCACCACAGCTGTTGGACGGTAATGGTAGGCCTGGGAAAATGGTGTCACCCAGTACTTCGTATACAAGGTCCAGCGACTCTGCCAAAGAGATCTTGTCATCTGTTCCAGGATCGGTGTCTACCATCGACTGCTGGTCATCGAAATGCAAAGAATCATTGTCCTCATTCTCAGAATTGTCGTCACCTGTATCTTCTCGGTCTCTCAAGGCCGTTGCTGAGGGGCCCTCACCCCTGTTAATGTTGGAGGTGCGGTCACGCTCGGAAAAGGATCTTCCATCATTTCGCAAACAAACAATCTGCGACTTCATATTTTTTTTATTTATTTTTTTTAACATATTTAAACAATTACAATATTATAAATACATACTTTCATCCAAATATAAAATTTTTATAATTAGACGCTGGGAATAATCTCAGCTGCAATCTCCGGAACAACTTATCCCTTGCCAAGAGGCCTATACGCCGTAGGCGTTTTAACCTTATGTAATGGTGGTCTGTACGCCCTAGGTGTTATGACCTTATGTAATGACGGCCTATAAACCCTAGGCGTTATGACCTTATGTATTGACGGTCTGTACGCCCTAGGCGTTGTGACCATATGTAATGACGGCCTATACGCCCTAGGCGTTATGACCTTATGTAATGGCGGTCCATACGGCCAAGCTGTTATGACCTTATGTATTTGTAAAATATAAACTTATGAAAGGTATTATGCATAGCCAAATACTCGATTTACTGCAGCTAAACCATTAAAATACAAATAATTATCTGGTCTACTAAACACCAGGTTCATACATGAACAAAACTATAAATTCATTTTCTTTTCTACTAAATGAAAAATGTTTTATGTGTTGGAATAAAACCAAAGAAACCACTTTGGATAGTGTCTATCCGTTTAACCCCGTGTTCCACAAAACAGAAACTGATCTGATTCGGCCATGTGAGAAGAACTGGAGCGTTGTTGAAACGTTTGTTCTTCGTGAGGATTTGTAGTGTCTTAACCCCGTCTTTGTATTGCAAAACCGGAGAAGCTTTTGTTAATAGATGTACCAACGTATGAGGTAAAGGCGAAGCCCAAGTCATGTTTTATAGTACAAGGAGAAAAATTTAATTGCCACAAAATATAAACGCATCTAATATGCATTTGGTGGTTAATATACTATTATAAGGCTAAAGGTTTAATTTTATTTAAGTAAATAAAATTGAAAAGATAAAATTCTTTTTTATAATAATTAAAATTGAATACGTAAAATTTGAGTAATGTATTTTTTTATTTTCATTTCAATGCTGTTATAGCTGAAAAAGGGAATATTCGTAATATAATTCGCTTTCAATGAAACGCCAATGACACAGTAGGCTTTAGATTTATACGGTTAGGCAAGGAGGCAGTAGCTAAATTATAGTGTGTAGTGAAACTAAATTTGTCGAGAACGGTTTTGGGAAGAAAAAAGATCAAACTAAATATTTGATATATGATATCAACGGCTGAAATGTCCCATCATTCCAAAATTTAATTTTAATTTAATTTTATTTTTATATTCATTGTTGTAATAAGTATTTAAGAAAATATTTATAATATAATTCATTTTCAGTAAAGCACATATGACGCATTAGGTTTAATACTTTTACAATTATGGAAGGATTTAGTACCCATACTCTTGTTTGTCGCGATTTTTGTTCGTCTCAATCTTGATTCACGTATTTAATTAAACCTTTATTCGTTTTAGGTTTATTTGTTCATTTATGTTAGCACATGTTGTATATCTGTTTGCTATGATTTCTTATTTAGTTTATGTTCCTTTTAGGTTTCATTTATGCTGCAAGAGTAATATATTTTATTCGTTTTAGGCTGGATTTGCATATTCATCTTAGCTGAACTCGTTTTAAGATTTATTTATTCAATTATATTAGCACTACAAAAGAATAAAAACAAAAGCAATACGAAACTGGAAGAATAGAACAGCAGGAACAGTGCACGAAAAAATAAGAAAACTAGAAACAATATTGAAAAAAAAACAAAAACAATTGACCCTCCCCCCTTCTTACGCAAGAAAAGTAGACCAAATGTATTTAAGCTACTCTAATCCCATCCAGTTAATAAGAGTCCAGCCTAATGCAGGTTATATTCTAATTACATTTAGTTTTATTGACGAGCCATTCTGATTTTCCCCTTCTCTTCTTCACTCGATTAGTTGCAATTCCTTTTTTCTTATTGTTAGACGTTTCTGTTCTTTTCTGGTTTTTATCGACATTGAGCATGCCTCGTTTGACGCATCTAAAGATATTAGCGGTCTTTTTTATCTTTCCTTGTCCTTTTTCGGCGGCTGGCGCTTACCCCCCCCCCCGGAAAATACACCCAATGGAAATAACCCTCCCCCCCTCCGGACAATTCCCCCAGATAAAAAGACAGAGAAAATACGTAATCAGAAACCATAAAGGAGTAGATATCAATTTCACATTTTTGAGGGGTTTTTAAAAGTTTCTTTTGTATCTCTCCCCGCTCTCCCCCAAAAAAACCTTTGCTGAAAAAACCCTTTTCCTGGCTTTTTTCTGGGAAGCTTTTCACGGAGGGGTTACCGGCATAATTTTAAAAACAATCAGAAATTGAAGTATTTTTCAAATGAAAGTGCACAAGAAACATTTTTTACCTGAGATCGTCCGCAAGAAAGTTTCTGGGCGAAATTTTCAGCTAGAATGGAATTGTCTGGGGGACTTTCCCTGGAGTATTTTACGTGAAAAGAGCTTTCCATGGTGGAAATTTTTCTTGGGGGAAGAAATTTTTCGTGGAGGAGAGCCAGATTTCCTAGTATTATTTGAGAACGATTAGAAACTGAATTAAAAAAAAAAGTTTTTTCACTGAAAGTAAGGAGCAACATCAAAACTTAAAATAGACAGAACTTATCACGTATACTTTAGTATAGTTTAGTACGTATATACCATACGTATATAGTTTAGTATACAGTATACGTATACTTTAGTATAGTTTAGTACGTATATACCATAAATATATAGTTTAGTATAGTTTAGCATACAGTATACGTATACTTTAGTATAGTTTAGTACGTATATACCATACATATATAGTTTAGTATAGTTTAGCATACAGTATACGTATACTTTAGTATAGTTTAGTACGTATATACCTTACGTATATATTTTAGTTGAGTTTAGTATACAGTATACGTATACTTTAGTATAGTTTAGTACGTATATACCATACGTATTTAGTTTAGTATAGTTTAATATACAGTATACGTACACTTTAGTATAGTTTAGTACGTATATACCATACGTATATAGTTTAGTATAGTTTTAGTATACAGTATACGTATACTTTAGTATAGTTTAGTACGTATATACCATACATATATAGTTTAGTATAGTTTAGCATACAGTATACATATACTTTAGTATAGTTTAGTACGTATATACCATACGTATATAGTTTAGTATACTTTTAATTAATCGTAAGTTTTGAATTTTTGTCCCAATTGTTTAAGAGCGACTCATGAAATAGAATGGCCGTTTAATGAGAATAATAAATTTTTTTTTTAATTTCAAATATTTAGTTATGAAAGAGTGTCGGTGGGTGGAGTGGGGACAGGGGACGGTACCTTAAACCAACTTGAGGGAGCCAGATTTTCAGGTATTATTTGATTAAAAATCAGAAACTAAAATTTAAAAAAGTAAGTTTTTTCAATTGAAAGAACAGAAAAAATTGAAAAAGACAAAAAATAATCCATATATGTGTGGGGCTGCATCCTTCTAAATCTATTGCTCTTTAAACTAAAGTACCTATTGCTTTGACAAATCTATTATTCTAATAAAATGGCCCTAATGTTTGTGAATTCTTTTTTAAGGAATGGAAAAAAAGCCAAAATTAATCGTAAAGAAAGAGGGGCTTAGGAGGGGGAAGCCCCCTAATACAATTGTATTTTTTGCCAGAAGAAAGATCATGGATACGTGTTTATTTCTTTTTTGTTTTTTTCCTGTTTTTATCCCATGGGTGATCGTATTGATCCAGTGGTCCTAGAATTTCTTCAAAGGGCTCATTCGAACGGAATTTAAAAGTTCTAGTTCTCTTTTTAAGTGAAAAAAAAATTTGGAGGGCAAAAGGCCCCCCCCCCTCAAATTGAGAATTTTATTTGAGTTTTGTTTTTTTCTTATTTTTCCAAGACAAGAATAAGAAAGGTGAAGACAAGATGGCCAAGGCAAGATAAGATGAAGATAAGTGACAGAATAGATGGGAAATATATTATTTGGGCTATACATTTGCACATAAGGGGGAGGAATAAAGTATTAGGCAGTTTGAAGCAAGAAAACAATTCTTGCCTTCAAAATATGCAGAATAACTGTACCTAATACATTTTGCATGCAGGCCCGCTATACTTTACCCGCCCCCCCCCTAATGTGCAGATATATAGCCCAAATTTGTCAATGGCCTCAGGCGGTTTGGTGCCAAAATGATTTGTTAGTCATAGTAGTAGTAACATTGAATATCATGAATATTTTAATAAGAAATACTAAATCATTGAAAACAACAGTGCCGGCCCGGAAAAGTCTTATTCAAATGAAAGAATGCTAAGGAGAATTTGTCAGGCTGAATCGTCCACAAGCAATTTTACTGGGAGAGGTATTCTCAGCGAGGATGGAACTGTCTGGACGGAATTTGACGGGAGGGAAGAAGGTTTACTTTACGTTGGATGAAATTTCACCAAAGGATATATCCGTGAGAAGAAGGGTTGCCCCACCCATATAAGAAGGGTGTCCCCCTCCATAATAGCTTGCTCTTTAGGCTAAAGTTGGATTGTCTGTCCTCTAAACCTCGTAGCTGTGTTGGCCTCAGGCGGCTTATTGCTGCGGTGAGCTGTTAGTATTAGTTAGTAGTATTGTTTGGTTTTGCTTTCACACATATGCTGAAGGTGCAAGATGAAAGGCTCTCGAATATACTACACAATAATAAACCAATTTAACACACTATTTAATACGGACGTATATCCACTGTTATCTTTTTTTTACTCTTTGCTAACACTTTCTCACTTTAATAGTTTGTATACAGTGTTCACTGGATTCACTGGAAACTAGGGATTTCAAATCCCAAAACACACACACACACACACACACACACACACACACACACACACACACACACACACACACACACACACACACACACACACACACACACACACACACACACACACACACACACACACACACACACACACACACACACACACACACACACACACACACACACACACACACACACACACACACACACACACACACACACACACACACACACACACACACACACACACACACACACACACACACACACACACACACACACACACACACACACACACACACACACACACACACACACACACACACACACACACACACACACACACACACACACACACACACACACACACACACACACACACACACACACACACACACACACACACACACACACACACACACACACACACACACACACACACACACACACACACACACACACACACACACACACACACACACACACACACACACACACACACACACACACACACACACACACACACACACACACACACACACACACACACACACACACACACACACACACACACACACACACACACACACACACACACACACACACACACACACACACACACACACACACACACACACACACACACACACACACACACACACACACACACACACACACACACACACACACACACACACACACACACACACACACACACACACACACACACACACACACACACACACACACACACACACACACACACACACACACACACACACACACACACACACACACACACACACACACACACACACACACACACACACACACACACACACACACACACACACACACACACACACACACACACACACACACACACACACACACACACACACACACACACACACACACACACACACACACACACACACACACACACACACACACACACACACACACACACACACACACACACACACACACACACACACACACACACACACACACACACACACACACACACACACACACACACACACACACACACACACACACACACACACACACACACACACACACACACACACACACACACACACACACACACACACACACACACAAACACACACACACACACACACAAACACACACACACACACACACACACACACACACACACACACCCCCACACACACACACACACACACACACACATAAACACACACATGCTTTCTGTACAAAGCTTTCTATAAGAACTTTATATGCCCCTACGGCATAACTTACAACCCTTGCCAGGAGGGTTGTGAGGGAGTGTCCTCCTCAAAAACACAAAAACACAACTTCGATATGGAAATCAACTACGCTGAACAAAATGGCTATCTCAAAATTTTGATTGGATGTGTTTGGGGAAATGGTGGGCGTAAAAGGGGTGTTAGCTGCCTTCCAACCATTTTCGACTATTAAAAGGGCACTAGCCATTCCAATTTCCAATCGAATGAGCCCTTTTTAAAGTTTCTACGACAACTACTTCGATACGAAGTGCCCTGGTATAAAAAAATAATACATTGTGCCAACATCGTTCTTTACTTGAGCAGTACGATTACTCAGCTTATGAAAAAGGACAATTTTAATTTCCAATCAATGGAGCTTTTTGAAATTTTTACAACAACTTTCTATATAAACCTTATATGCCCCCAGGGCATAACTTACAACCCTTGCACTAAAGGCTCTGATGGGGTTATCATCCTAAAAGACCTAATTTCAAAAATTTTAAACTACGTTGAACAAAATTGATATCAAAAAATTTTGGTTGGATGTGTTTGGAAAAATAGTGGGCGTGAGAGGGGCGATAGTCGCTATCCAATGACTTTACAACTATGAAAAAGGCACTAGCCCTTTCAATTTCCAATTGAATGAGCCCTTTTGAAGTTTCTACGAAAACGCTTTCAATAAAAACTTTATATACCCCCAGGGCAAAACTTACAACCCTTGCCCTGAGAGCTGTGAGGGGAGGGGTCGTCATCCTTAAACCTAATTTTCAAAACTTTCAACTATGTTGAATAAAATGGCTATCTAAAAATTTTGATTGGATGTGTTTGGGGAAAAGGTGGGCGTGAGAGGGGGTTAGATGCACTCAAATCACTCTCGACTATTAAAAACGGCACTAGACCTTTGAATTTCCAATCAAATGAGCCCTTTTACAAGTTTCTAGGGCAAAGATTTCAATAAAAACTTATATACCCCCGGGACATAACTTATGACCCTTGAACTGAAGACTGTGGGGGAGTGTCCTGCTCAAAGGTATAATTTCCTGAACTTTGAACGTCGTGGGACAAATTGGCTATCTCAAAATTTTGATTGGATGTGTTTGGGGAACTGGTGGGCATGGAAGGGGTGTTAATTGTCTTCCAATCACTTTCGACTATTAAAAAGGACACTAGCCATTTCAATTTCCAATTAAATGAGCACTTTTTGAAGTTTCTACGACAAAGCGTTCTATAAAAACCTTATATGACCCCAGGGCATAACCTACAACCCTTGCCATGATATATGTGGGGGAGGAGTGTCATCCTCAAAGACTTAATTTCCAGAACTTAAAACTACGTTGAATAAAATGGCTATCTCAAAATTTTGATTGGATGTGGTTGGGAAAAGATGGGCGTGAGAGGGGAGTTAGTTGCCCTCCAAACACTTTTGACAATTAAAAAGGGCAATATCCCTTTGAATTTCCAATCGAAGGAGCCTTTTTTGAAGTTTCTACGACAACGCCTTCTATAAAAACCTTATATGCCCCCAAGGCATAACTTACAACCCTTGTGCTGAGGGTTGTGGGGGAGTTTCCTCCTCAACAATATATTTTCTATCTGTAAATCAACTACGCTGAACAAAATGGCTGTCTCAAAATTTTGATTGGATGTGTTTAGGAAAATGATGGGCGGGGAGGGGTAGTTGCCCTCCAATCACTTTTGACTATTAAAATGGGCACTAGCCATTCCAATTTTCAATCGAAAGAGCCCTTTTTGAAATTTCTAAGACAACTCCTTCTATAAAAACCTCGTATGCCCCCAGGGCATAATTTACAACCCTTGCCGTGAAGGCTGTGGGGGAGTGTGCTCCTCAAAAACATAATTTCTATCTGGAAATCGGCTACGCTGAAAAAAATGGCTATCTAAAAATTTTGATTGGATGTGTTTCGGAAAAAGGTGGGCGTGAAAGGGGTGTTAGTTGCCTTCCGATCACTTTCGACTATTAAAAAGGGCACAAGCCACTCCAATTTCCAATTGAATCAGCCCCTTCCGAAGTTTCTATGACAACTTCTTCGATACAAAGTGCCCTGCTCTAAAGTAAAAAAATAATAAATAATACATTGTGTCAATATCGTTCTTATATACCCCAAGGGCAGAACTTAAAACCCTTACCCTGAGGGTTCTGGGCAAGTGTCCTCCTCAAAACATATTTTCTATCTGGAAATCAACTACGCTGAACAATATGGCTATCTTAAAACTTTGATTGGATGTGTTTCGGGAAATGTTGGGCGTGGAAGTGGTGTTAGTTGCCTTCCAATCACTTTCGACTAATAAAAAGGGCACAAGCTACTCCAATTTCCAATCTAAAGAGCCCTTTTTGATGTTTCTACGACAACTCCTTCTATTAGAACCTCATATGCCCCCAGGGCATAACTTACAACTCTTGCCCTGAAGGCTATGGGGTTGTGTCCTCCTTAAAAACACAATATTCTATCTGGAAATTAACTACGCTGAACAAAATGGCTATCTCAAATTTTTGATTGGATGTGTTTTGGGAAATGGTGGGCGTGGAAGGGGTGTTTGTTGCCTTCCCATCACTTTCGACTATTAAAAAGGGCACAATCCACTCCAATTTCCAATTGAATAAGCCCTTTTCGAAGTTTTTACGACAATTTCTTCGATACGAAGTGCCCTGCTCTAAAGGAAAAAAAAATAATAAATAATACACTGTGCCAATATCGTTCTTATATACCCCTAGGGCAGAACTTAAAACCCTTGTCCTGAGGGTTGTGGAGAAGTATCCTCCTGGAAATCATATTTTCTATCTGGAAATCAACTACGCTCAACAAAATGGCTATCTCAAAATTTTGATTGGATGTGTCTGGGGCAATGATGGACGTGGAGGGAGGGTAGTTGCCCTCCAACAACTTTCGACTATTAAAAAGGGCACTAACCATTTTAATTTGGAATTGAATGAGCATTTTTCAAAGTTTCTACGACGAATCCTTCGATACGAAGTGCCCTGGTATGGAAAAACCAAAAAAAAAAAATACATTGTGGCAACATTGTTCTTTACTTAGGCAGCGTTATTGCGCTGCCTATGATATTTAACGTGCATCTTTAATGAAGTAAAGTAACTATGGAATATTTTTACATCATTGCTATTAACATCAGCTGGATACATACAGAATTATTATTTTAATGAAGGAGTAATGAATGCATTTGACGTTTGAAAGTAATGAAGGTCATACCCTTACAAACCTAATAAGTCAGTAGTAACTTCTTGCTCAATCTATTTTCATCCATCTATCTGACATAATAAGCCAGTAGTTACTTACCAACTTAATCCATCAGTAGACGTATGTAAGGGTGTTGAGATTTAGCCAAATTGCTTAGGATTTCGTAACCTTTTTGTTATATATTGCATCTTGTTATTAGTTTTAGATCAAAAGTGACACCACTTTTCTAATAAGCATTTAGTTCCATTGATCAATATCTTGAAATTGGAACAACAGATAGGGATGGATATTGCGTCGAGCAAAACGATAGGGATTATTTGAAATTTTTCAGACAAAAGCTGAAGGTTTATTTACTAGGTTTTTATCTACTGTCATTTGCTCATATACTCCACACTTAGGGCATATAAGCCAAAATTAAGAAGACATAGTTTTCAGTACCTCTAGCTCAAAGATTCCCCAGTATAATTTCTCCACTAGACATTAAATTGAGCCTGAAGAATAAATCTGCGCTACACGAAGCATTTTTTAAATTAGATCTTACGCAAACAGCAAGATTATAGCGGAAAGCTTAAAAATTAAATTTTCATATTTTTTTTTTTTGGAAAATATGTATCATAACTTCGCAGTAACGTCATAGGGATACAAATTTTCATTATGTATGATGTCATCATGCCTTACTGGGCATGATGGTATACTTTTTCATTTAAAAGACCACCATATTATAGCTAATTTCGTTTTAATGATCAACTAACCCCTCCTATTGGTGATAGGCTGGTGATTGGTGGTTTCTTTATATCTTTTGCTTAGGTTTTAATATTAGCGAATTCACTTAAAGCAAACCTGCTTCTGTTTGAAACTTCATAGAGAAAAAAAGAGTTTCAGAAACTCATACCCCAGGGGTAGGAAGCCTGAAATTAGGTGATATAGAATTTGTTTACTCAGGCAGTACGGACGGGGTACATAGACAGGAAGTAGGGCTCTATGATGAATAAGGAAGGTGCTATGTCTTGTTTGGGCTGAGAAGGTATTAATAATAGAATACTAATTGCCCATTTTATGACTAAAAAGTTTAGGGTATCAGTTATAGTAGTATATGCCCTCTGTAGAACCGAATGACGGAGATACTAGGGACTCAGATCAATTTTACTTACAGTTACAGGAGCAAATAGACAGGGTACCAGGTAGAAATATGATGTTTTTACTAGGAGATTTTAGCGCCCAGGTCGGTAGAAATAGGGATAGATGGTGTCCTAGCCTAGATAAATTTGGTTAAGGAAAACAAAAACAGTAATGGGTACAGACTTTTGTAATTTTGTAGGTATAACAATCTAGTTATAACCAATACTGTGTTTGGTCTTAAAATGGCTCATAAGTTAACATGGTATTCATGTGATGGAAAGACAGCAAACCTTATTGATTAAGTTATAGTAAACCAAAGACTGGCAGGATCAATGCAGGATACTAGGGTATATAGGAGTGCTGTTATTGATGTTAAAAGTAAAGATCACCGTGTCAAGGGTTAATTTAAAGCTCAAATTTTGGAAGGGTAACTACCTCTCTGGAAGTTATGATGTTGGTAGACTCCAGGACGAGAATTTGAGAGAACCTTGCTAGGAACAGTTGAATATTAAACTTGAGGGTTTAAAATAAGATAATGTGGAGGATGGTTGGAATAAATTTAGAAAAATAATTTGTGAAGTTGCTAAAAGTGTCGTAGGGAAGAAATTTAGGACTGCAACTAAGAATATTAGTGAAAAATCTTTATGTTTAATAGGAAGGAGAAAGGACTGATACAGGGATTATCTGAGTGATAGATCATAAGAAAATAAAAGGAATGTAAAGAAAGTGGAGAAAGCATTAAAATATGAACTAAGAAGCAGTGAAGTAGAAGCCATGGATAAATTTGCCGAGGATCTGGAAGATGCAGCTAGACGGCATAATAGTAAAATATTGTACTGGCATGTCAATAAATTGAGAGTGAGTAGTCAATCCGGACTTGGTCTAGTTAAAGATAGGAATGGGACCATAATTAGCTATAAGGAAAGAATTAAAGAGAGATAGGCAGAGCATTTTGAGAATTTGCTAAACCGAGATAGAGCTGCAGGAAAAGATATAGAGGAAAATAAAAAAGTTTGTGATACCTTGGACGTGAAGAAAGATTTGTTTTGTGAGGAACAAATAGCGACTGTGCAAAAAGGATTAAAAATAATAAGGCTCCAGGTGCTGATAGGGTGGTAAATACGTTTCTTAAATATGGTGGCTCGGAGCTTAGAAATAAGTTACTGAAGATTATGAATATGATTATTGAAAAAGGAGAAGTATCTAACGATCTTAGGAAAACCTTAATAAAACCATTGAATAAGAAAGGTGGTAAAAGTGAGTGTGGTAATTATCGAGACATTAGTCTGGTCTCAAGTAGGTAGCAAATTACTTAGTAATATGATATTTTTTAGACTGAGAGATGCCGTAGACAAAGTTTTAAGAGAAGAACAGTGCGGTTTTAGAAAAGGTAGAAGATGCATCGACCAAATATTCACTCTTAGGTTAGTAATTGAGAAGTGTCTGAGTTGTGGAACACTTTTGGTCCTCAGTCTTATAGATTATGAGCAAGCGTTCGATTCTATTGATAGAAGAGCTTTAATAAAGGTTTTATCCTTGAATGGTATACCAGACAAATATATTAAAGTGATTAGTGCTATGTACGAGAATGACACTGCTGCAGTTAACGTAGGAAATGAGGTTGGCAGCTGGCTTAAACAGGTTAAGCAGGGTTGTGTTCTATTCCCCATTATATGGATTATTTGATGTATTTTTTCTTGAGGAGCACAGGAAAGGCAATGGGAGACCACGAAATCAAATGGAGAGAAAACATTCTCCTGGACTTCAGTTATGCTGACGATTTAAGCATCCTAGAGCAAAGTGCGAGCAAAATGAATGAACTTTTAGTGGTTTTGCGAGTTCAGGGTGCTAGAATAGGTTTGAAAATTAACGTTAGGAAGACTAAGTCACTAAGGCTAGGAATAAGTGAAGATGAAAGTGTGACGTTTTGTAATGAAAAGATTGATCAAGTGGACAGCTTCACTTATCTTGGTAGTATTGTTGGTGGAGATGGTTGGAGCAGTGAAGATGTTAAAAGTAGAATAGCCAGGGCTCAAGGTGTTTTTCCACAGATTATAATGGTTCGGAAGAATAGGAAGATAAGTCTGCAAACCAAGATTAGAATATTAGAAGCTACAGTAATAACAGTAGTCAATATGGTTCTGAGGCATGGGCGCTTCGAAAATCAGATGAAGATTTGCTAGATGTTTTCCAGAGAAACTGCTTAAGGATTATTCTGGGCACCTGGCTGATTGAAAGTATTTCAAAAAATAGACTGTACGAAAATTTTGGTTCAATACCGCTCTCTAGGGTTATAATGAAAGAAAGGTTGATGTGGCTAGGCCACGTTGTGCGAATTAAGGATTACAGATTGCCGAAGATTGTCCTTTTCGGCCAACTGTCTAGGGCTAAACAGAAAGCAGGTCGTCCTCGTTCGGGTTGGGAGGAAGTCATAAAGAAAGATTTAAAGGAAATGGGAACGCAATGGGAGGGTGTAAAAAGGGAGGCTTTGAGTAGATTGGGATGGAGGAGGAGCATGCCTAGCTTTGTTGGCCTCAGGCAGCTGGGTGCTGCGGTGATTTGTTAGTATTAGTTAGTAGTATTGCTTGGTTTTGCTTTCACACATATGCTGAAGGTGCAAGGTGATTGGCTTTCGAATATACGACACATTAATAAACCAATGGAACACACTATTTAACACGGACGTATATCCACTGTTATCTTTTTTTACTCTTTGCTAACACTTTCTCACTTTAATAGTTTGTATATAGTGTTCACTGGATACACAGGAAACTAGGGATATCAAATCCTAAAACACACACAAATATATATTGTTTTTGTCATCTTTCTTAAATTTCATTGAAGTACAATTAATTCCTTGTAGTTCTGTTGTACATAGTATGGTTTAGTTTCGTTGGTTTTGGTCTGAAACTTAATTTCGTTAGCCAATAAAATTGAATGAGTTCCAACTCCAAACTCCACCAGTTGACTATAGTTGACGTGAGTAAAGTCAAGCCAACTGCACTTCTGATAAGGTTCGAATGTCAAAAGTTTTTTCTTTGTCAGTGTGCCAAAATGTTTGAAATATTTTGCTAATTTTTACACCACTTCTGAAAACTGTCCGAGGATCAAAAACGGATTTCTTTCCGAATGCCCTAATACTGCCTTTGTCAAAAATACCAAAACCTTTAAGCGAAATTTGAAGGTACTTACGCGACTACGCACTGCGCACTCAGTGACAGAAGTTGTCAAAAGTCACACTTCTAGATTAGAACATTCGTAGAGGCAGTCACAAATCCTAGTTTTGAATTAGCAGCATTTCAAATCCATTTCTGGATCTGTCCATTTCTGGATATTTGCGGGAAAATCTTAACTGTCACTAATCAGATATGCGTTTTCTTTTTTGTTTAGAATTTGCAGTTGGATTTTTTGATCTTTTTGTATTATTCTAGTATGTTTAATCCTATTTTATCCTTTTTTTTCTCAATCGATACTTTTCTGTTGATAATATTATTCCGTTGAGGAATTTTTCGTTAATGATCATTTTTCCTTTGGCCTTTAGATATGAAGCAAAACTTTTATTAGTTAAATACAAAAATCTGTCTTATAACTAAATACAATATTTACTGTCTTAATTAAAAGTCTAAGTCATTAGTCTATCACGCTATGTGCTATGTGGTCTAAGAATTATTTATGAAAAATTAGCACAAAATCTTTCAAATTCCCTTATGAACTAAACAATATGTGTGTCATAGTGGCTGTATCAGTGGCATCATGGTCCATTATTGACAATGATACCAGTCCTAAGGAGCAATCCTCTTGGTATTCGTTAGTGGCTGAATGCCAAGATTTATGGGAGACGGGTGGAACGTTGTAGCTAAAGTGGATAAAGCTAATTAAGATTAATTTCCGTAGTCTGTCTTTTCGTTGTCATAAATTTAAATTAAACACCTATAATCGTGAGATACTTGATACTATTTACAAGTTCAGCTCATATTGAAAGATCGGACACCTCACAGCCAATTAAATTAAAGGAAACTTGATTCGACTCTCTAAAATTAAACCAAATATATTCCAGAAACCTATTCGAAAGATTTTCCAATGATTTGCGTCTTAAATGGTAAAATTAGGAGTCTGATGGGAACACGATATAAATTTTCCGGTTGCAAATAAAATAATGCAACTTTTTGGATTTCATCCAATCATGATGTTGCCATGATCATGATTAAAATAAAATTTATGAAGCGTGAAAAAATATTCATTGTCAATAAAGCTCCAGTTCCTTTTGGTTTTGAAGAAAAAAATCTTCTTTATTTTCTAGAATTTGGGCAACGTTACAAATTTCATAATATATGAGTGTTTTTTGCTGACCTTTCTTTCGATATAATAGCTTGCAATGTTTTTGTGGCACATATCTTCATCACATGTAATTTGCACGCATATATATATGTAGTACAACAACAACAAGAATACTCAAATCAATAATGATTCAACTCAACCAAAATGAAAGTTTGCTTAAAGAAATCTGAACCTGCTTTGTTCATATTCGTCTTTATCATAATTAATTTAAAAAAAAATTCCTAAAAATAAGTTTTTCAAAGAAAATTAAAGGCCATTTTAAACTTGAGCTCAGCAGATAAAAATACCGGTTAAAATTCAAACTAAAAACGACCAGAAATTACAATAAAAGAATAAAGGAAACCCAAAACGAACAGAAATTAAATAAACAATCATGGCAAAAAGCATACAACAACTAATAATATAACTGAATAAATAGATCTTAAAGGGAGTAATGCTGAGATTGAATATGAAAATCAAGCTTAAAACTAAAAAAAATTTCCTATTGAAGTATAAGGGAAACTTAAAACGAACAGAAATTAAATAAACAATCAATGCAAACAAAAATATAATAGATTATAGATTAATGCAAATTAATAGATAAGTCTTAAAACAAGTGAAACTTAAATTGAATATGCAAATCAAGCTTGAAACGAACAAAAATCACTACAAAAGAGAGCTTGGGTATCACCTCCCTCTCTCACTGTAAAAGTCTAAATCCAACTGCGTCATTGGCGCTTTACTGAAAACCAATTTTATGACAAATATTTTCTTTTGTTCTTAATATTGAAAATAAACATTAAAATTATAGTAACATTTTTGAGCTTTCAGCGATTAATATCATTATACATCAAACATTCAGTTTAATTTATTAGCTCTTTTTAAAGTTGTTCAAGACGAATATAGTTTTACTACAAACAAGTGTTTGGATACTGTCTCCTTCCTTAACTGTAAATAAAAACCAAAAAGCCTACTGCGTCATTTGCGCCTAACTGAAAACGAATTATTTTACAAATATATTGTATTCCAGTTCTTACAGATTGGAAAGAAAAATAAAATTAGAGTGAAATAAAATCTTGAACTGATGATATTTCAACGATTAATTTCATTATACATCAAATGTTCAGTTTGATGATGTTTGTACTTTCCAAGACTGTTCAAGACACATCTAGCTTTCAGTAAAGTGTCAATGACGCAGCAGGCTTTAGACTTTTACAGTGAGAGAAGGAGGTAATACCCAAACTCTTGTTTGTAGTGATTTTTGTTCGTTTCAAGCTTTATTGGCAGATCCAATTTAAGTTTCACTCATTTTAAGCTTCATTTATTAATTTACATTAATATTTATTGTATCTTTGTTTGCATTGATTTTTTATTTAATTTCTGTTCGTTTTAAGTTTCATTTATGCTTGAATAGGAAATTTTTTTTTCGTTTTAAGCTTGACTTTCATATTTTATCTCAGAATTACTCGCTTTAAGGTTTATTTATTCATTTATATTATTACTTGTTGTATGTTTTTTGCTATGATTCTTTATTTAATTTCTGTTCGTTTTGGGTTTCATTTATTCTTTAATAGTAATTTCTGGTCGTTTTGAGTTTGAATTTTAACAGGTATTTGTATCTGCTGAGCTTAAGTTTAAAATGGACTTTACTTTTCTTTGAAAACTTATTTTTAGGAAAGTTTTTTTTTTTAATTAATTTTGTGTTCGTTTTTGATTACAAAAACTTTCAAGTTTTTAAAAATTCCTTATTTCAAAATCAAACATAAAAAAAATCAAATGTTCATCAAAGTAAGAAAACTGGTATAAAAGTAACAATATCAAAGTGAAAAATGAGTTCGTGTCAAACTCGGAGATTTTATTATCTGATGTTTGAACTATTTTTAACAAAGTGTCTATCTCAAAATTTTTATCGGATGGATATGGGGAAAAAGGGCGTGGGGGAGGGGCTAATTAACCTTCGGGTTCTTTTGACTCTTTAAAAGTGAACTATAACTTTCTATTTTTAATCAAATGATGCCTCTCTGAAGTTTATACGAGCATCCCTTCTATAAGAACCATATATATCCCCAGATTATAACTTACATTGCCTGTCCCTGAGCCCTGGGGGGTTATGTCAACCCTGGAGTTTAATATCTAATGGTTGAACTATTTTTAACAAAATTGTGATCTCAAATTTTTATCGGATGTGTTTATCCATCCGATAAATCCAAAGGCGTGAAGGGCGGGAGGGGCTAATAGGCCCCCGATCTTTTTCACTCTGAGAAAATGAACTAAAACTTTTAATTTCCAATCAAATGAACCCTATCTGAGATTTATACGTGCATCTCTTTGATAAGAACCACATACGGCCCCAGGACATAGCTTACAATGCGTGCCCCCTGGGCCCTCGGGGGTTATGTCGACACCGGATTTTTTATTATCTGACCTTTGAATTATTTTGAAAAAAATAGCTCTCAGAGTTCTTATCGGATGGGTTTGAGGAAAATAGGGCGTGGAGAGGGGGGGGTAGTTGCCCTCCGATCTCTTTTGACTTAAAAAGTGAACGAGAACATTCAATTTCCAGTCATATGAGCCCTCACCGAAGTTTATACGAGCATATTTTCCATAAAAACCATATATGCCCCCAGAGCAATACTTACAACACATACCCTGGGCCCTGGGGGTGTCGACACCGGAGTTTTTTGTTATCTGAAATTTGAACCATTTTTAACAAAATATTTATCTCAAAATTTGTATCTGATGCATTTAGGGTGACGCATTTCTTACATGTCTTACGCATGTCATAGATGAGTTTGGACAACTTCTTATTGACCCTAATAATATGACCGAAGCCTGGGCGACGCAATTTGAAAAACTGTTAAACAGACCACCACCTGCTGATCCTCCAGATATACAAGACACTCCATTTCTAAATCCAGCCGTCGATGTTAAAGTACCCTCTGGTGGGGAGATAGTGGGGAGAAGCTGAAGCCTGGAAAGCCCCCTGGGTAAGACCTCATTGCGGTTGAAATGATTAAATGCACAGTAGCTGCATGCATAACTGTGTGGACCACGTTTTTCTCTATAATTTGGAGAACAGAAGAAATTCCTAAGGATTGGACAAAAAGTACTCTCGTCAAAATAATAAAAAAAAGGCGACGCTGTAACGTGCGAAAACTGGAGAGGTATCAGTCTTGTATCTATATACCTAGCAAACTATTGGCGACTATACTCCTTAACAGAATCCAACCAGTGTTGAACGAAAATTTCCAAGAGGAGCGGCATGGATTCTGGCCAAACCGATCATGCGCTGATCTCGTATTTACTCTTAGAGTGCTGATAGAAGAAGCGAACGAATGGTGCAATAATTTTTTTCGGTCCTTATTGACTTCGAGAAAGCTTTCGACTCGGTTGATCACCATACGCTTTGGAATGTTCTCCAATACTACGGTATTCCTGATAAGCGGATTCGAATCATTGAAGCCTTCTACAAAGACACAGAATGCTGCGTAAAGACAAGTGATGGGAGTACCCGTTACTTTCGTATCAAGACAGGGGTGAAAAAAGGCCATCACCACTGCTATTTATTCTTATCATTGATTATATTATATCCAGTTGGATAATAAGAGACTCAGAGATGTTGATTTCGCTGACGATATCAGCCTCCTAGAGTCCTGCAAACAAAAGCTCCAGCCTAACCTTAACCACGTCAGGGACGCTGCCGAACTTTTTGGCTTTAAGATAAATGCCAACAAAACCCAAAGTATGGCGAACACTGGATCTCCACTCGATTTACGATGCAATAGCTAGACGGTAGATCAAGTCATGGAGTTCAAGTACTTAGGAAGTACCATCCACAATTCAGGTTCGTGTCAGCAAGAAGTCAAGTTAAGAATCAGCCAGGCTAATATATCTTTCAGGAAACTGTCTCAACTTTGGCGCAGCCAGAAGTACCCTCTTCGACTCAAGCTGTTCAACAGCAATGTATTCTCAACGCTTTGCTAATGTTCTGAAACATGGACGAAAGTGATTGGAGGGCAACCATCCCCCCACGCCGACTTTTCCACCAAACACATCCAATCCAAATTTTGAGATAGCCCTTTTGTTCAACGTAGTTGATTTCCAGATAGAAATTATGTTTTTGAGGAGGATACTCCCCCAAAGCCCTCAGGGCAAGGATTGTAAGTTATGCTCTGGGGGCAAGTAAGATTTTTATAGAAAGCTTTGTCGTAGAAATTTAAAAAAAGGCTCATTCGATTGGAAATTCATAGGGCTAGTGCCCTTTTAATAGTCAAGAGTGATTGGAGGGCAAATAACCCCCCTCTCACACCCACTTTTTCCCCAAACACATCCAATAGAAATTTTGAGATAGGAATTTCTTTCCACCAAACACATACAATCAAAATTGTGAGATAGCCATTTTGTTCAACGTAGTTGATTTCAAGATAGAAAATATGTTTTTGAGGAGGACACTCCCCCGCAACCCTCAGGGTAAGGGTTTTAAGTTATGCCCTGGGGGCATATAAGGTTTTTATAGAAGGCGTTGTCGTAGAAACCTCAAAACAGGCTGATTTGATTGGAAATTCAACGGGCTAGTGCAGTTTGTAATAGTCGAAAACGATTGGAGGGTAACAATCCCCCCCACACAGATCATTCGCCCAAACATATCCAATCAAAATTTTGAGATAGGCATTTTGTCAGCTTAGCTGATTTCCAGATAAAAAATATCTTTTTGAAGAGAACACTCCCCAAAACCGTCGGGGCAAGGGTTTTAAGTTATGCCCTGGGGGCATATAAGGTTTTTATAGAAGGCGTTGCCGTAGAAACTTCAAAACAGGCTCATTCGATTTTAAATTCAAAGTGCTTGTGCCTTTTTTAATAGTCGAAAGTGATTGGAGGGCAACTAGACCCCCCACGGCAATCATTCCCCCAAAAACATCCAATTAAAATTGTAAGATAGCCATTTTGTTCAGCTTAGTTGATTTCCAAATAGAAAATCTGTTTTTGAGCAGGATAGTCCCCCACAACCCTCAGGGCAAGGGTTTTAAGTTATGCCCTGGAGCATATAAGGTTTTTATTGAAGGCGTTGTCGTAGAAACTTCAAAAAAGGCTCATTTGATTGGAAATTCAAATGGCTAGTGCCCTTTTTAATAGTCGAAAGAGATTGAACGGCAACTAGTCCCCCCCCCCACGCTCCATCATTCCCTCAAACAAATCCAATCAAAATTTTGAGATAGCCATTTTGTTCAAAGTAGTTGGCTTCGAGATAGAAAATGTGTTTTTGAGGGAGAGACTCCTGCACAACCCTCAGGGCAAGGGATTTAAGTTATGACCTGGGGGCATAAAAGGTTTTTATAGAATGCGGTGTCGTAGAAACTTAAAGAAAGGCTCATTCGATTGGAAATTTCAAGGGCTAGTGCCCTTTTTAATAGTCGAAAGTGATTGGAGGGCAACTAGCCCCCCCCCACACGCCCATCATTCCCCAGACACCTCCAATCAAAATTGTGAGATATCCATTTTGTTCAACGTAGTTGACAAATTAGGTTAGATAGAAATTAGGTTTTTGAGGAGGACAGTCTCACAACCCTAAGGGCAAAGGTTTTAAGTTATGCCCTGGGGGCATATAAGGCTTTTATAGAAGGCGTATGTCGCAGAAACTTCAAAACAGGCGCATTCGATTGGAAATTCAAAGGGCTAGTGCCTTTTTTAATAGTCGAAAGAGATTGGAGGGCAACTAGCCCCCCCCACGCCCATTATTCCCCCAAACACATCCAATCAAAACTTATAGAAAGGCATTTTGTCAGCGTAGCTGATTTCCAGATAGTATATATCTTTTTGGGGTGGACACTCCCCCACAACCCTTGGGGCAAGGGTTTTAAGTTATGCCCTGGGGGCATATAAGGTTTTTATAGAAGGCATCGTCGTAAAAACTTCAAAACAGGCTCATTCGATTGGAAATTAAACGGTTTAGTGCCCTTTTTAACAGTCGAAAGTTGATTGGAGGGCAACTAGACCCCCCACGCCCATCATTCCCCCAAAAACATCTAATCAAAATTGTGAGATAGCTATTTTGTTCAGCGTAGTTGATTTCCAGATAGAAAATATGTTTTTGAGGAGAACACTCCCCCACAACCCTCAGAGCAAGGGTTTTAAGTTATGCCCTGGGAGCATATAAGGTTTTTATAGAAGTTTCAAAACAGGCTCATTCGATTGGAAATTTAAAGGGCTTATGCCCTTTTTAATAGTCGAAAGCGATCGGAGTGCAACTAGCCCCCCTTCCCGTCCCACACCCATCATTCCCCCAAACACATCCAATCAAAATTTTGAGACAGGCATTTTGTCAGCTTAGCTGATTTCCATATAGAATGTATCTTTTTGAGGAGGAAACTCCCCCAGAACCCACGGGGCAAGGGTTTTAAGTTATGCCCTGGGGGCATACAAGATTTTTATAGAAGGCGTTGTCGTAGAAACTTCAAAACAGACTCATTTGACTGGAAATTCAAAGGTCTAGTGCCCTTTTTAATAGTCAAAAGTGATTGGAGGGCAACTAGACCCCCCCACGCCCATAATTCCCCCAAACACATCCAATTAAAATTGTGAGATAGCCATTTTGTTCAGCTTAGTTGATTTTCAGATAGAAAATGTGTTTTTGAGGAAGAGACTCCCCCACAACCCTTAGGGAAAGGTTTTAAGTTATGCCTTGGGGACATATAAGGTTTTTTTAGAAGGCGTTGTCGTGGAAACTTTAAAACAGGCTCATTCGATATGAAATTCAAAGGGCTAGTGCCCTTTTTAATAGTCGAAAGTGATTGGAAGGCAACTATCCCCCCACGCGGACTATTCCACCAAACACATCCAATCAAAATTGTGAGATAGCCATTTTGTTCAACGTAGTTGATTTTAAGATAGAAAATATGTTTTTAAGGAGGACACCCCCCACAAACCTCAGGGCAAGGATTTTAAGTTATGCCCTGGGGGTATATCAGGTTTTTATAGAAGGTGTTGTCGTAGAAACTTCAAAACAGGCTCATTTGATTGGAAATTCAAAGGGCTAATGCCCTTTTTAATAGTCGAAAGTGATTGGAGGGCAACTATCCCCCCCCCACTTCCACCGTTCCCCCAAACACATCCAATCAAAATGGTGAGATAGCCATTTTCTTCAACGTAGTTGATTTCCAGATAGAAGATATGTTTTGAGGAGGACACTCCCCCACAACCATTAGGGCAAGGGTTTTAAGTTATGCCCTGGGGGAATATAAGGTTTTTTTAAAGGCGTTGTCGTAGAAACTTCAAAACAGGCTCTTTTGATTGGAAATTCAAACGGCTAGTGCCCTTTTTAATAGTCGAAAGTGATTTGAGGGCAACTAGCCCCCCCCACGCCCATCATTCCCCCAAACACATCCAATCAAAATTTTGAGATAGCCATTTTGTTCAGCGTAGTTGATTTTAAGATAAAAAAGGTGTTTTTGAGGAGGAGACTCCCCCACAATCCTCAGGGCAACGGCATTAAGTTCAGCCCTGGGGGCATATAAGGCTTTTATAGAAAGCGTTGTCGTAGAAACTTCAAAACAGGCTTACTCGATTAGAAATTCAACGGGCTGGTGCCCTTTTTAACAGTCAAAAATGATTGGAGGGCAACTAGCCCCCCCCTACCTCCATCATTCCCTCTAACACATCCAATCAAAACTTTGAGATAGACATTTTGTCAGTGTAGCTGATTTCAAGATAGAAAATATCTTTTTGAGGAGGACACTCCCCCACAACCCTCGGGGCAAGGGTTTTAAGTAATGCCCTGGGGGCATATAAGGTTTTTATAGAAGGCGTCATCGTAGAAACTTCAAAACAGGCTCATTGGATTGGAAATTCAAAGGTCTAGTGCCAATCAGTCGAAAGTGATTGGAGGGCAACTAGAACCCCCCCCCTCGCCCATCATTCCCCCAAACACATCCAATCAAAATTGTGAGATAGCCATTTTGTTCAGTGTAGTTGATTTCCAGATATAAATTATGTTTTTGAGGAAGACACTCCCCCACAACCCTCAGGGTAAGGGTTTTAAGTTATGCCCTGGGGGCATATAAGGTTTTTATAGAAGGCGTTGTCGTAAGTAGAAAGGCCTTATTGACTCCGACGCCCACCACGTGGTTTATGGTTTTTCTCACTGAGAATGAAAAAACAGGATTTTTCTCATTTGAAAAAACAGGAATTTTCTCACATTGATGGATGTTTCTTGGACGGTTATGAGTTTCGGTCAATTTATTTGTTGTTTTTCATGGATGTCAACATCAATTTATGTATGTTTAATAGTTTTTGTCAGTGAGAATGAAAAAACAGGATTTTTCTCACTGTGATGGATGTTTTCTGGATTATTGAGTCTAACGAGGACAGAGTCAATGACACTTCTTTCAAGATCTTGTTTTGTCGCTTTTGTTGTTTTGGTCAAGTGCACGATAGGGGTAAATATCATGTTCCAGGAATTAGGGAACACTTAGATCACTTGTTTTCTTCTAAGTCAATCAGAGGGCTGGTTACATATTAGCGGCGGAGGATTGCAGAGAATACAAGGAAAGAATTTTTGCTATAGGTTTATTAGTCTGTGAATAGAATTCAAAGGAGTGAGAACAGTTTTGACTTTACTCATTTAGATATATATTTGTGTGTGTGTTGATGATGGAAAGTGGAATGTTTACCCTATTAGAAGTTGATAGTGGAGTTGATGGTAATAATAAAAGAGCATCAAACATCGCAGTGGAAATCACGAAAGGATCACGGCTTTTTCTGGAATGGGATGTAGTAGATGCAAGATAAGTGATATCCTTGAGCAAATTTAAAATGGAGGATCAATTATGTTTTGCCGCTAAAGTTGATATAGCACATGTGAATAGACTTCAATAGGCTTTAAGTGCGTTAGTGAAACATATCGAAGACAATAAACTCTATCGCCAATTGTATATGCTTAGGATTATTGTTGTTGTAATTATTCAATAAAATTGTTTCGAAATCGAAAATGTTCCCTTTCTGGTTAGGTTAGGTTAGGGATAACGAATCAGGGTCAGTCTAGAATCAGCAGTCAGAGTGAAAGGATTGAAAAATGAATAAATTTGAGAAAGAGAGAATTAGATCAAATCTAGTGTTTATGGAAAAATAATTGATTTTGGATGACGATTTTCTCGAGTTATCTCTTCAACGCAGGATATTCTCTCGTCAGGGAACACTTGACAATATAATGAAAACTGATTCTCCTCCATTGTACTATTGTATGAAACTTTTAAGATGTGATTCAAATGTTTATAGTCAATTTATTGATAGATTAATTAGAACAAAGCAGAATAATATCGTGGATATACTTTTGAAAACATTGCCAATGGATTCAATGTAGATGGCTCCCCCGCCATTTGAAAGAGGAAACGTCACAGAGTTACTTCTCTCCCCATTCCCCTCACTGAATTTATCGAGCGAGGACGATCAGTTTCGTTTTAGCTGTGAGAGAGTTGACATTGGAAACCGAAAAAAAAAGTTCTATACATGTCCATTGTGCATGTACACTCTTGGCAGTTGGACTCAATGTGAGAATTGTACAATTATTGATAACTATAGTGAAAAGCGTAAATTAAGTAATCCTTGTAAATTACATAGAGGCTATGCAGTACAAATTAAAGGATGTAATTCATGTCTTGAAGATATTTGTGACTCTCACCCTAGAGGGCACCTGTACTCCAATTGTCACTATGACAAATGTGATCAGTGGGAGATTATATACCCCAGCTATGATTGGAAAGAGTTCCAAAAATGATTTTAGTTTATTTCTACGAGATTGGTATCGTCGTGGATTTAAATTATTCTGGGAAGAGGAGTCAGGTCTACGATTCAACTGTTGGGGTAACAAGACAATTTTGGTTTAAAAGTCATCGTTGTGACGACACTGCCTACTATGACTCTAAACCAAGTGATTTTTATTTGGCAGTTACCGAATGTGATTCACCATTTGAAAACACTGTATGTGATATTGCTTCAAATAGACAGATTGAAACTCGTGAATTTCATAATATGAATGCAAATAGTATCATTGACTATACAAAGAGATATGACAAGAGTGAAGTTACATTGTAATGTCGAAAATGTGACCCTGACTTTGCGGTCAATCAAGATCAATATACAGTGAATCCAAATGATTTACCAGCATTAGTGGTTCACGACAGTTGCCTATACATCGAAGAAAAAGAAATCTAAAGTGAAGATTTAAAGACATTGTTGTATATATATATATATGCATTTTATTAATAAACAAATTCACAAACATTTTTTAAGCACTTTACTCGTAGGGCACTGAAATCAATTCTGTACAGGTCTGAGAAGATATTTTCCACTAGAAAGTCGTTCATACGTGGATTGTCACTATAAATGTGGAGAAATTGCTTGTAAGTATAGCCGAGACATCGGAACACAAAATATAGTAGTGCATGGAAGCCACAGCTTTTAGTCGTTAGATCCTGCACCCTCTTCCAATTATGAATAATAGTTTTCCCACTGCTCTCAATATAGTTACTGATGTGGGGTATATAGAATGTATATGGTAGACCAAGAGGATCAAAAAATTTAATCGTTTTCATTCTTTGAAAGATGCACAGCCGATGACCCGTCAGCACAGTCGACGGACTGTTATTAAAAATAATCAATGTATTGTTGACACTTTGAATTTTTCCAAGATAGTCCGAGGGCAGACAATAGGATTTGTACTGGGATATGTAGGGATCCATATTAAATACATTGATTATTTGACTGGTGTTCATGGCGCCAAGTCTAGTAGAACACTGCCTTCGGGAGTGATTACCCAATAGGTTTCATATTGATTTAGTGAAATTAGTGCAATACTCTCAGCCAATGGGTCGGCAAATGTACACTCTAAACGCACACTCCCCTTACGTACTATACTCATATCCTGTGTGCCAGACAAATCTAGTACAATGATACCATGTGTTTTAGCAAATATATTTTCGGTTATACCATTTTCAAATAGTTGAGAGTCATGATCTAGGGTTTGCATGGTCAACTCATACAATCTTCTATAGGATTTATCAAAGGATAGATTGTAGAGTGGGATGTCGTTTACTTTGCACGCAAGATATGAAAGTCCAAACATCTCGAATTTGTTTGGGCATTCAGTCCACGATCCTATTGCACTGGCGCATTTTACAAATGCCAAAGCGAGTTTTGATGGAATTTCACCATTGATAAAGGATGAATCGGTGAAGGTACGTGAGCCCATGGCAATATGACGTTGATTGGTAATTGTATGAGGAACAAGTAGTTTAATATTATTTCCATTGGCTCTCAGTTTCTCCACTGCGAAAGCAACAGACCTCACGACATATTGTTTGCGCACATGAAGTATGACAGAGGGTGGGGAGAGGCTTACATATGGATAGGCAACAAGTTCTTTTCTAAATAAAAAATTGGCTGGTGCAAGCGTCAGTTTTATATTCACTTTAACATTGGGCGGCAGCCATTGGGGTATATTAAATATTTCATGTTATATTTTTCCAACTAGATATAATTCACTAGTTGTAGCATTTTTAAGTGCATCTGTACTATCAGTATTAGTAATATATTCATATCCATTGCAGGTGCCTCTCAATTCCTTGTATGACTTGGGTGTCATCAACATGAATTGCATATAGCTTGTATAATTTGAGAGATTGTTGCTTGTGCTCACCAGCGTGCCATTGATGTAGACACTAATTTGACGAAATAGATTATGTAATATACAATTTTCATAGGATTCCATCGGCCCGAATTGGCATTGTATTATCAGATTTCCTGACTTTCATTTGTAAATCTATAAATGTTGAAGATATGTCCATAAAGTAGTCTTCATTGGAATAAATTTGAAAGTGGATATTATCAGAGGGAGGCTGGTGAGGATTAAATTGTTAACAGTATCCATGCTTGACACTCACATCAACATTTTCAGCATTTAATAGATTCATTGAGGTGGTGATTGAAGGTTGAGAATCCTTATGCAGTCGGTAAGACATCTTAAGAGAAGAAATCTAGTTTCGATCTAACAATTTTCTTCCTGGGGCTTCTTCTGTTTATACTACGTGTCGGCTTTTTCCTTCTTTTCTTTGACAAGAGGGATGATGTCTTTCGTTTCTGACCTGAGTGGAGACTGATGAGTGATGCATTGTTTCTCGACCTTTTAAGCCTTTACCATTTTGTTTTAATTTCTCGCCAAGGGTTCGCGCACTGGACCTAAGATTTTCCGAAGCACTTTTTTTAAAATCCTTGCCTGAGCCCCAATCGTATAGTGTAGAGGATGCAAAATCTGTCTCAGCCGGTACAAGATATTTTCTAGCCAGTGGTAGTGAAGAGCGAAAAAGCTTAGCCAACCAAATACCAAGACCGTAGCCAGACATTGAAGAGCGACCCTTGTAATAGTCCATTCCATTGCCCTGTTGTCTTGGGCCAAGAGTATTAACATAGCAGTCAATATCAGGACAAGTGAATACCACTTTTCTATTAGACATCTTGTTGTTGCACGATGGGACGAAAATGGCATTTAATCACAGCCAAACCTTTTGAAATTGCTATGGGATCACCCAATTCAGTTCTTAGTGTTAACTGACAGAGTTCCAAATAGGAAGTGTTTACGGAATATACTGAAGATGCTTTATATTGTAGTGGTGAATATGCTCTTGATTGGCTATTCGTTCAAGAACTCGTAGGAGGGGAACATTTGAATTACAAACCCGAGATGTTTCCACAAATGAAGCGTAGAGAAATATACAAGTGTCTGTGGAGAAGGCAGGCGGGTAGTCAGCAAAAATGAAATTAGTGTTTCCGGCACTTTTACCATTGATTATATTGAGCTTAAAGCCAAGAACATCCTTTAGGTTATCATTGAGGTTATCGAATAACCTTTTCGCTGGCAATAGGTGAACTAATATAGATCTTGCCCTCCTCCTTTGAATAGTTGAAATGAAAAGCTCCTTTTTTACGAGCGGAAATTCTTTTATTAATAGAACGACATATATCATTCATACAGGTAAGTTCATCGTAGGGTAATTCAATATATGGATAGTTCATCCAAATGATTTTTTGAATTTGTTCTTGATCACTTGAGGTTGGTGGCGGCCAATCATAGAGTCTAATTTTTATTTCATATTTACGATCCTTTCTCAGGATGTCATAGGTATTTTTGAGAGTACAGTCGACAAGAGACACTTAATATTTTCCATCGAATTTGATGGTAGGGGAGAGTTTGGTCCAAAAATCACTTGTTCTGTTCAAGTCAATATAGAGAGGATCAGATACATTAGACATGAAAGTCACATAGAAATCATTGGGCATTGTTAATGTACTCAGCACTGACCCAAGAATGAAAATCAGTATCCTAGCCAGCGAACCAGCGACTTGCTCTGGCCCCTACGAGTACGACTCTTTAATATCTTTTCAATTTGATAAATTTCACTTGTGTTTCTAACTTTTTGTAGTTCATATTCATAAAAACCGCCGAGAATGTCATCATCCTTGGTGTCTGGCAGTCAATATGTCGTGGTTTCGGTGTCCAGGATTTTCGACACTTTAAAAAGTTCGGTGCTCCATAAATAATTCCCCTTTTCAAAAATATTGGTGGTTCTATTAATTCGAACAGTATCACCAACATTGAATTTCTTCTTCACATTTTTTTTCTTTTTCACCATTGGAATATTGCTTTAGAAAAGCATCAAATGTATTTTCACTGCAGTGAACATCACGAGGGCTTGAGTTGGACAGAGATCGATGAGGTCGATGGTTGTATATCCGCATGATTTTATCTAAATCATGAATAAAAGCAGATGTATTTTTCAGGGTACAATATCTTGAAATTAATAGACGAATCATTCTTATTAATCGTTCAGCCAATGCAGCCTTTATCGGGCTGTGACTATGATAAAGTGATGTATTATATTTCAATAGAAACTTTTGCACATGGGGATTAACCAATTCATTGCCACGATCCGATGGAATTTTTCTGTACGAATCCTGTTCAAAACTACTTTCAAAGGCCCGAGAAACTTCTTCACCTATCTTTGATCGTAATGCGATGGCATAGGTACAGCGACTAAAATCACTGATAGACACCAGAATATATTTGGAGGGTGCATTGTGACGCCGTTGGATTGCGTCTAAAGTTAAAAGATCCATTTGCATTATATTGAGAGGGGAAAAGGCTTTAGTTTGTCGATATTGTTTGCCGCGAAGCCTGTGATTCCGATGCAGTGTGTAACT
Source organism: Artemia sp. Qi Xiang Cuo (assembly GCF_049724085.1). Taxonomy (NCBI): domain Eukaryota; kingdom Metazoa; phylum Arthropoda; class Branchiopoda; order Anostraca; family Artemiidae; genus Artemia; species Artemia sp. Qi Xiang Cuo. The sequence goes on along the minus strand of NC_142808.1, from coordinate 8,354,918 downwards.
CGGTTCATTCTCTAGATTCTCTTCTGCCTTTTTTTTAGTACTATTAGATGACAACTTAGAAAGCGCTTTGGTAGATATAAGACTTTTTGTTTCACAATAACCGTAATGTACACCTTTCTTAACGTCCTCTATTTTGAGTGTCCGCACGAATGGTAATATCCGAACCTCAATGTCACGGACGAAGGTGAATCAATTTGTTTTCGCTTTTGACTAGCAGCCACAGGTGTTGTAAATTCATTGATGCTAGTATTTTGAAATATTGAATCTTCTTCTTTTTTAAATGGTGGTGTTGGTGTTGTTGGAGGACTATATTCTCTTAATTTCTTAAGAATTTGCTTATTGCCAATAAGACTTTTGGGAAAGTTTGATACACTTAGAAAGGTGTATAGATTATTGTCAAAGGATAAAAGTCCTTTACGATTAGTCACCATATCACAAATTAAATCAACTAGATTATAACTTTTTGCCTGAATTATAATTCGTTTCCCTGTGCTGTCGACTTGAACTTGATGTTCATCACCAGTTTCCAACATGAGATAAGATAATACTCTTTTACTCTGTTCTCGGTAGGTCACTGGCAATAGGTTTCCAATTTTCAATACAATTGAATTCAATTTCTTCTCCTTTGATTGCACTGCTACTGCTGCAGAATCTTGAGATGTTTCCTGTTTAGAGGGATCGGTGACAGCGATGGGTGGGTCTCTCACGATAAGGTTTATGTTTGTCCACACGTTGCAATGCATCTTGAAGTAAAAGCAGTTTTTTGTCATCGGCAATATTCTCATTATTAATGGATTTGCTTAGCTTGTCTGCAAAATGTTCGACGGGCGAGAGGACAAGTTCAAATGGTTTCAATTTATAAAGTTCTGCCGTCTAGAGAAAACTGCCTACATGTCCTGCAATTATTGATAGTAAAAGTGCGAAAAAGCTACCGCCCGCTTGAAAGTGCCGTTTTATTTTAAAAATTTTTCCCTTTTTTTTACAAAGCTAGGCATGTAGACTTGAACGATTTTGCTTTGTCCGTTGTCTAAGACCTTCTGACAGTTGAACATTGCCCTCGGTTAAATTTAAACAAAGTTCAGATATTAGATTTATGAAATCATTGTCAACACCATGTTTGAGTATGGCCTTCCTAAGCAAGGGTTTTGAAGTGCTTAAAACAGAAAATAAATGCCGTTGTTCGTGTAGTTTCTTCAGTGTCATAATAGCAACTAACAGTCTTTTCTACTGTTCACCGGAAGATATACTGTAATTTCATTGTTGAAAATGTCACTGACTACACGTAGATCCTAGGGCGTTCTCTGATTAAGATCCAGCAAAATGTAACCATAGGACTTATTAGTCGCCTGAGTGTACGCTGACAGCCGAAATTTACGGGCGCCTGGGTATATCTGTTTATTGAAAGCTATTAGCGAGCTACAATCACGAACAACTCGATAGATAATATAGATAGTGCAATTCAAAGCAAGGGTTCGCATTCATTTGCTCTGATGAAACAGATTGTGTAGAACTAGGGTTATGGAAATGTGCTCATGATGGGAGCGAACAGTGAACAGTTATAGCATTTCCTGTGAGAACTGTTCAATGGATTTAGCCAAATCATCAATAATCAGCCACGATTTCGGGTCAATACTATTGAAAACATCAAGTCCCCGTATGATTTGTATTGGTATGGTTGTGGCAATAGCTTTTATTTGATCGTAGGACTCCTGCCAAATACTATAGCAATAGTAGATTTTTTTCGGCTTTTACAAAAACATTTTCTGACAATTTTGAATTATTTTAGCTAAAAGTGTTGTTTTGCCCGACATTGAGGGACCACACAAAAACGATCTGAAGGGTGTTTTAAATTGATACATGCTGCTGCTGTTGACAACAGTTGGACTATAACTAACTGTAAATCATACGTGTCCAGTGTATAAGTAGTACTAGTAGTAATTTTCCCATAGATCTATATAGTACGTTAACAAGAGTAACAACAAAAAAACAATATTTCATGGTCATTTATTTCGGCAACCTGAAAACTATATTTGTTCAAGATGAGCAACAACGATAAAAATAACACTTGTTCAACAAGAACCTGACAAAATTTCATGGTCATTTATTTGCAACATGAAAACTCTATTTGTTCAACATGAACAATGATAAAAATGACACTTTATGTACAACATAAATAAAAACACTTTTTGCCCATCAACAATAACACTATCTGTACAACACTTATTGTCTTTAAAAACTTTTTATCCATCAAGAACACTATGTACATTAGTACAGAAAGAAAAACACTTCTGTAAAAGAACAACACCACTTGAAAAAAAAACACATGAACTTTAAAATTGATAGCACAGTTGAACATTATGAATTTAAATGGGGACCCCCCCCAGGGTCGCAGGGCCGAAGTTCGGCCGCGGGCGGGACCCCCCGCTCCTCTGGAGCCGGCCGCGGGAAGGGCCCCCCACCCCCGGGAACCGCGATGGAAAAACTGTACAATAGTTGTCGTCATTGCTGCTGCTACAGGTTAGGTTGGGTTAATGGTTAAGGTGGTTAAGGTGATTAGATTGGATCAGTTAATTTATGAACGGGTTAGATGAGGTTGGGTGGTTAGTTAATTTATGAACGGGTTGGGTGGTTAGTTGGGTTAGTTTAGTTGGTTAGTTGGTTAGGTTAATTTATCCAGACCCAGTTAATTGCTATAGGCTATGCATTCAACTCGGTTTGAAATAAGACAGTGGCCAAGAGGCAGGACACTCACACCATTCTCGAGCACATAGAATTTGTTGGATATACATGACATTGCATTTTCTTCCACTTTTACAGTATAATTTCTATACTGTAGAGAGCGAATTGCAAGCACTTGTGCTCTCGGCACTAGGCTACTTTCTACACAGTCTCTGTACACGCTCATGTTGAAATTGCTCTTTACAAAATGTGTAGGAACCCCTTTACACGCCTGCTTTTCGTCCCCACTATGAGCTTCAACGCAATAAACTTTGGGACCCGGGAACACCCCCCTGTATATCAAATCACTCCCCGTCTCTGATTTTAAGATTAATAGTTGGTTGGGGGGCTTGACGTTTCACCAACTCGGGGTAGAGGGACGGATTCCAGTTGGTGAAATCCATCCGCGAGCTGATGTTTTCCCCCTTTTCTAGATCACCCAATAAATCTTCGGTCCCATTTACCTTTAACAGCAGAGAATCTGTATCCCCATAGTAAACTTGAACCTCCCCTCCCGTGGCCATTGCACCTTGCACACATTTTAAAAAAACGACAACATGAGCTTTTTTGGAAATTTCTAGTACTGAACTGCCGCCCGCTATATTCTTGTTCAGTACCAAATTTCGCTTTCGCCTTTGTAGAAGAACCATACCAGCCTCTTTGCTCGTGACCGATGTAAAATTGGGATCGGCAATAATTCGTGCACCCTCTAGAGGGTCAGTCATAAAATTTCAGCGAGACTTGTTACGATCGCTTTCATACTTTTTGCCAAACACTGAATTTAGAATGAGTTTATACATTTCCTTCTCTACTCTGGAGTTTGCCCTAGAGCGTTTATCAACAAAAGTTTCGATAAACGTTTTCAAATATGGTTGCTGAGTTAAATGCAGGACGTTATGTATTTTGGTGACCTTTAAACCATCGCTCACTATCCAGTACATAAGCAAATGGTGAACAACGATATTCTCCATAGGATCCGAATCAGAAATCAGTTTTTGTTTAGAGGAGGTCCAATGCATCCTCATATCCTCGACCAGTGATCGATTGTAGGGGCTCAGTGAGTCCCTGCTCACGGGTCGATTGATACAGGGAAAAACAAAATCTCTGACTGAATCGTGAAGCGCCAGTGGAATATACCCGTCAATTTCAAAGAACCATCCGTGTGGCCCATTGTCCTCGACGGTGGTAATGTCGGGGGACTCACAAGGATTCTCAAGCTATTGATAGTTCCCACACGGCAAAGAGTAGTGAGACATTGCCGAGGGGTACAATGAATTCATGTCCAAGAACACTGCATTTGACTTTGCACCGGTTGACAAGACGCGGCCCCCATGAAAAAAATACCCTACCCTCATTGAACGCTCTACAAAAAGGTGCTGATCTACGTCGGTGATAGGGCCTATTTCCTCCCTACTAATTTTTAACATCAAATCCATCACAAAATGTGGTGTGGAAAAATAATAACCTATGTCTAACCCGAATTCTGAATAGATTTGTTCTGTGTTCTTACAGACTAAATCCAACAGAGCTAAAACGTCACTGGCCAAGTACAGTCTACAATAATCCCACCCATTTTTATAATTCCCCTTAGCCCACACCTTCTTGGCAAACTCATAGTCCTCGGCTGTGCATTCACTACTGGTCAGTGAATTGTAAAAAGCTTCAATTGGAGGTAGTTTTACCTCGCTTAAGCGAGCGCCAGAACAGTAATAGTCGTATGCGTATACACCTCTGCATGTCAACAGGTCATACATTTAACTGTCTGGAAAGTGCTGTTTAAGCAAGGGAAAGCTATCAAAATTGTCGCTTTTTTGCACTTGAATCAATTGACTCAATACCTTGGGAAAAAAACTAACGGAATCTAAAAACCTGATTTTATTCCAACACGTATGCTCATTATCCACTGCCTGCCATTTCAGCTCGAGAAGCAACAACTTCTTGGCCGATTTGGGAATAATGTTATAGGTAAATGAACTGTTTACCCAAGGACTGTCTACTCCCCCCCTCCCTGTGCATACGTGCCAGTGCCGTTAAAATAAATTTTAAATCATAATTTGAATTGTGGATAAAAACAGGGATAAAAAACTGCTGGCTAGCATTTAAGTTATACGATTGATGCGCTATCCCCTCTAAAATTACTACCCCCAGTGGATCTTACCTGCCACAAGTGATTGTGATCTCTAACTTTTCCCCGCCCCCCTCTGTTTCCGTGAGTCCCCTTAACCCCGGCGACGAACTCTCCCTGACACACGCAACATAGTTTTTGATTTTTAATCGCGAGACGATCCTCTGCAGACAACACCATAGGATAATGGGTATTTCTCAAACGAGAAATAGCGCCATTAGCTGTGCCAATTAGTTTAGTCAGTGCCTTGATCATGCACTCGTCCTCCTCATCCAATGTTTCTACTATTTCTAACAACCGCATGGTGTTAGAACTGTCTCTTTGGGCATGGGCTTAGGACACTGCAATAGCTTGGTGTTCTTTGATTCGGTTTGGAAATCGAGGAACGTTCACTTCCACCAGCTTAGCTTCACAGTCCAACGAGATTTTGTTGCACTGGAGGAGGGTATTTTAAAATTTTTAGAGCATAGAATGGCCCTATCCCCTGAAACCGCTTCCACTGTCTGGCAACCATGCCGACTACAGTGCTTCATGCGACCCCGTAGTTTTACATCACTACGGCCTAGTGAGGGGCATTTTGGACAGCAGAAACGTTCTTCCCTTTTCTGACCATCCCCCAATACCCTCCTGAGGTCGGTAATCAGACTAAAATGATCAATTTAATTGGCTAGGTCAATCGATGGTCGTGTATACAACAAACAAACCCAGTGTTTGGCCAAATCATTTCACGGGCTTCACACTGGGAAAACCACTCCCTTTTTTTTAAATGAACCCCATCTTCAAATTCAGTTTCATACTGAACCACAGTAACGCCGATATTTAAATGGGCATTAGCCCTTTCAAAATATCAATAGATCTTAGTGTTACTTTGTATTTCCCATCTAAACAAGTGAAATATACAATGGGAAAATTGGACCCTTCCTTCCCATGTACAGCCCAATAGTCTAAATTCGTCTTGGTAGCTTCATCTGCTAGAGGCTGAAATGCTGATATGAGGAAAGCATACTTGAAACATTTTTCAGCTGTTTCAAAACAGATCGTCTGGACACCTTTACATCCTTCTAGATCTGGATTATATTTTAATTCAATTGCCCTCCCTCCCCCAGTCCCCCTCTTAAAATAAAATCTTTCTTAAATTTACAGATATTCACACTTAAAATTTCAATAAATAAAACTACAGAGCCGCCCCCCTTTTCATTGAATTTATCAAGATGCGAAATAATATGACCTATCCACTCGCAAAAAACACTCAAAATTTTCTAAATTTGGATAAATCACACGAATCTCGGAGTGTATATGATGGCGGTAAACTTCCCTTTTCCTCTCATTTAAATAAAACACTTTTAAAACAATTCAAACCTTAGTTGAATCCCTCACCCCTCCCCATAATTGAATTTGGTTCTCCAGCAGTGCACGAATTTTATGTACATATTCATGCACAATTTCTACGGTGTCAAACACAAAATTTCCCCCCATAAGTGAATTAAACGGATCCCCAAAAGTTGCCGTGTAGACAGCTATTGCATTTAAAGTTGTATTAGATAATTGAAATTCGGGAAAAGTTATAAATTGGACATTACCCCCTCCCCTCTTGTATATTATCAACACTCCCTCCACATTGTTCAATATTTGGGGTATGGAAATCCACTTCAGTTGTTTGAAGTGGATTCGTTAGGTTATCGGGGGCTAGAGGAGGAGGGTTCCCAGTTAATTCATTTGTAAAATCATTTAAAAGCTGTAAGGTATTTTGACTCAAGTCCCCCTGCTCAAGGGGTAACCCTTGAGCCGGCCCATCACCCCCTGATAAGGGGGTGACGGGCCGGCTATTTCATGATCTTGTGTAGGTGGGGCTTCGGCATTGAAAGCGGTCATCCACTCTCTTTTTGGTTTTCGGCCTGGCTGTATTGTTGCAAGCGCAGATGAAACTTGGACAGGCAGCGCAGAGCTGGAGGGTTTCAGCCAACGGCCATATTGGGTTACTGTCGTCTTTGTAGGGGTTTTATCTTGAACCCTAGCTCTCTTAGTGGGAGGCGGCGGGCATTTATCGGAATCATCATTAAAAAAGAAGAAAACATTTAGAATAAAAAAAACGATTCCCCTTTTTACAGAAAAAAAAACAGAATTTATTGTCAGGCATTTTTGTCTCAAAGAGGTCCCCTCGCCCTAAGCCAAAAGCAATGCAAAAGGTAAAATTTGCGACAGTCAGTAGCTCCTATTTTTAACATTTAGAGAAAAAAATAGATAAACAACTTGTGAAAAATAAACCCGAAAAGCATAGAAATCCCATTTTTACCATTTAGAAAATAAATTTTAAAAAACTATTATTACTCCTTAGGCCCAGCAGCTACAGCAAATCCAAGCCAATGATTTAAAATCTAGATCTCAAAATAGCCAACCATAAATAAGGTATAAATAAAAGCTAACCAAACACTAAACTTCAGGGTTATATATATATATATATATATATATATATATATATATATATATATATATATATATATATATATATATATATATATATATATATATATATATATATATATATATATATAGGAATGACTACATTAGTTTTTTTGTCAAAGGGTGTACATGTCTGCACAATGAATCCATCCCCTTGCGGTTCGCGGGGGGGGGGGGACAGCTTGTTTTCCCCTTGCAGCGAAGCTGCTAGAAGCGAGGCACTGCCCCTTCCCCCCTCCCCCATATAAACACTTGAGTTCTCAAAATGGAAGACAAATTTTTTATATTAAAATATTTATCAAAACTGTCACCAGCCCCATCCCCTAGCAATTTATAAGGTTTACTGTAGAAAAATACGCCACAATATTGACTGAAAAAAAGCGTCTTTTCCATGAAATCATTGGAATGCATAATTCCATGGTTCCCTATATGGCGGATGAGCGTTGAGAGTATGTGATAATTATTACTATTTAGATCTTTACTTAACTGATAAAGTTAGGTTAACGGCTTAACGGAAATTAACATGCTTAAGAGTTGACGAAAGTTACCTGTCACTTTTAGCTAGAAATAGAGAAAGGTACACTGAAAATGCAGACGGGTGAAAAAGTAACCTTTTTCGAGAAAGAGAATTATTTCTATTGCGAGAATTATCGTTGTAAAACAGTAAGGGGGGGGGGGGTTTGAGGGGGGTTTATGTGGTAAAAAGAACATATTTAATGTTTTCTATCGAGTATAAAGATAGCATGGTGGAGTTTTGGGGGGGGGATTTACTTAAATATACTGAAGGGTGACCAAGGAAAATAATTTTATTTTTGAAAATTAAAAAGTACTAAAACAGAACTTACATGGTAAATTGAGGCTGCCAATGCTTCAAGCTCATCAATAATTTCAAGTGTTCTACCCATTTTCAGGTTACTTTATTTTCTGATAATTTAATCACAATGCATGTCCGTTATATACGAAATCTCAAGGGTGAATTGTTATGTAATGGGGAAAATCATATGCGAGCAAGCCTCTGATTGGCTGAGAAGGAAACATGTGATCTAAATGTTTCCTATTCCTGGATCATAACATTCGCCCCTAGCGTGCACTTGGCCAAAGAACAACAATGACAAAACAAGATCTTGAAAGAAGTGTCATTGACTCTGTCCCCGTTAGACTCAATTATCCAGAAAACATCCATCAAAGTGAGAAAAATCCTGTTTTTCCATTCTCACTGACAAAAACCATAAAAACAGACATAAACTGATGTTGACATCCGTGAAAAACATCAAATAAATTGACCGACACACATAACCGTCCAAGAAAAATCCATAAATGTGAGAAAATTCCTGTTTTTTCAAGTGAGAAAAATCCTGTTTTTTCATTCTCAGTGAGAAAAACCATAAACCACGTGGTGGGCGTCGGAGTCAATAAGGCCTTTCTACTGTCGTAGAAACTTCAAAACAGGCTCATTTGATTAGAAATTCAAAGGGCTAGTGCCCTTTTCATTAGTCGAAAGTTATTGGAGGGCACCTAGCCCCCCCCCCACGCCCGTTATTCCCCAAAACATATCCAATCAAAATTTTGAGATTTATTCAGCCATTTTTTTCAGCAAAGGCTATTTGATTTCCAGATAGAAAATATGTTTTTGAGGAGAACAGTCCCCCGCATTCCTCACGGCAAAGATTTTAAGTTATGCCCTGGGTGCATATAAGGTTTTTATAGAAGCCGTTGTCGTAGAAACTTCAAAACAGGCTCATTTGATTGGAAATTCAAAGGGCTAGTGCCCTTTTTAATAGTCGAAAGTGATTAGAGGGCAACTAGCCCCCCAAAACCATCATTCCCTCAACCACATCCAATCAAAATTTTGATATAGCCATTTTTTTCAGCGTAGTTTATTTCCAGATAGTAAATATGTTTTTGAAGAGGACATTCCCTCAAAACCCTCAGGGCAAAGGATTTAAGTTTTGCCCTAGGCGTATATAAGGTTTTTATAGAAGGCGCTATCATAGAAACTTCAAAACAGACTCATTCGATTTGGAATTCAAAGGGCCAGTGCCCTTTTTAATAGTTGAAAGTGATTGGAGGACAACTAGGCCCCCACGTCCATCATTATCCCAAACACATCCAATCAGAATTTTGAGATAGCCATTTTGTTCAGCGTAGGCTAGTTGATTTCCAGATAGAAAATATTTTTTTAGGAGGGAACTACCCCACAACCCTCAGGGCAAGGGTTTTAAGTTATGCCGCTGGGGGATTATAAGGATTTTATAAGAAGGCGTTGTCGTAGAAACTTCAAAACAGGCTCATTCAATTGGAAATTTAAAGGGCTAGTTCCCTTCTTAATAGTCGAAAGTGATTAGAGGGGAAGTAGTCCCTCCCCCATGCCCATCATTTCCCCAAGCACATCCAATCAAAATTTTGAGATAGCCATTTTGTACTGTGTAGTTGATCTCCAGATAGAAAATATATTTTTGAGGAGGACACTCCCCAACAGCCCTCAGGGCAAGGGTTTTAAGTTATGTCCTACGGTATATAAAGTTTTTATAGAAGGCGTTGTCATAGAAACTTCAAAAGGGTCTCATTTGATTGGAAATTCAAAGGGCTAGTGCCCCTTTTAATAGTCAAAAGTGATTTAAGGGCAACTAGCCCCCCCCTCCACGTCCATCATTCACCCAAACACATCCAATCAGAATTTTAAGATAGCCATTTTGTTTAGCGTAGGTTAGTTGATTTACAGATAGGAAATATGTTTTTGAGAAGGACACTCCCCCATAACCCTCAGGGCAAGGGTTTTAAGTTATACCCTGGGGACATATAAGGTTTTTATAGAAGGCGTTGTCGTAGAAACTTCAAAAAAGACTCATTCGATTTGAAATTCAAAGGGCTAGTGCCCTCTTTAATAGTCAAAAGTGATTAGTGATATTTTCTGCTGTTGTTGTTGCTTAGACCAGGTTACTTTGTATCGAAGGAGTTGTCGTGGGAACTTCGAAAGGGGCTCATTCGATTGAAAATAGAAAGGGCTGATGTCCATTTTAATAGTTGAAACTGATTGGAGGGAAACTAAAGTAGAGAGGGGTCAGGAGGTCCGAACAGCACACCATATATGGGCTTAGAGTCCCTAGGGATATGGTTTTCTCACTGAGAATGAAAAAACAGGATTTTTCTCACTTGAAAAACCATGAATTTTTTCACATTTATGGATGTTTTCATGGACTGTTATGTGTGTTGTTCGATTTATTTGATGTTTTTCTCGGATGTCAACATCAAATTATGGATGTTTTATGGTTTTTGTCAGTGAGAATTTGAAAAACATGAATTTTCTCACATTTATGTCTGTTTTCATGGATGTTTAATGGTTTTTGTCAGTGAGAATTTGAAAAACCGGGACTTTGTCACATTTATGGATGTCAACAGCAATTCATGTCTGTTTTATGGTTTTCTCACTGAGAATGAAAAAACAGGAATTTGCCAGATGTTATGACTTTCCCGGAAACAGTTAGATCACGTGTTTCCTTCTCAGCCAATCAGCGACTCGGTTACATCTTCCTTCTCAGCCAATCAGAGACGTGCTTACATATTAGCGGCGGTGGGAATATAAGGAACGGGTTTTTTGCTATAGTTTTATTAGTCTGTGAATAGAATTCACAGGAGTGAGAAGAAGAAGAAGAACAGTTTTGACTTTACTCATTTGGATATATCTTTTTGTGTGGGTTTCCAATAACTAGATGACTGTTGACAATCTTATACGTTGAGAGTTGAGTTGATGATACTAGTACAAGAGCATCAAACATTGATGTGGAAATTACGAAAGGATCACGGCTATGTCTGGAATGGGATGCAGTAAATGCAAGATATGTGATATCATTGATCAAATTTAAAATGGAGGATCAATTATGTTTCGCCTCTAAAGTTGATATAGCACACGTGAATAGACTTCAATGTGCTTTAATTGCATTGGTGAAACATATTGAAGACAATAAACAGTATCGATGATTGTACATGCTATGTATTATTGAGGTTGTTGTGGTAATTATTCAATAAAATTGTTTCGAAATCGAAAATGTTCTCTTTCTTTTCTGATTTGGCTGTGACGGAATGTGATTCACCACTTGAAAACACTGTTTGTGATATCGCTTCAAATAGACAGATTGAAACTCTTGAATTTCATAATATGAATGTAAATAGTATCATTGACTATACAAAGAGATATGACAAGAGTGAAGTTACATTGTACTGTAGAAAATGTGACCCTGACTTTGCAGTCAATCAAGATCAATATACAGTGAATCCAAATGATTTACCAGCATTAGTTGTTCACGACAGTTGCCAATACCTCGAAGATGAAGAAATATAAAGTGAAGATTTAAAGACACTGTTGTATATATATATGCATTTTATTAATAAACAAATTCACAAACAATCTATGTTCAAATATTTACTCCATTGTAATATCCATATTTATCACTGTTTTTAGGTATACTACCTCAGGAGGCTATATTATTTGAACCTCATCATCCTCCTCCATTGGTATAATATTTGTGAGAGAGGGTGTCTCCTCGGACCCACTCCTCAACAGATCCCCCTCCACTGGCACAATATTTATGAGAGAGGGTATCTCCTCCGCAAATAAATCTTCACGCACTCGAACTCGCGGGTTATGTACTCGAACCGAGGACCCACTCCTCAAGAGATCCACCGCTCTACATGTACAGAGAAGTTCTTCCTCCTCCTCAGGGGTGATCTCGATGCTCTCGTTCTCTGCACATGTAGCTAGAAGAAGATTCTCCTCCTCCTCGATAGTGAGCCCCCACTCGCTCCATACATCCTAAAAAGGTTGAGAACACTATGGTCAAAAGCTCTGTGGAAAGGTATAGTCTTCATGAATATACTGAGGGGTGTTCTATAAATGTAATAAACAGGGTTACTTATTTTTTTCATTTTATCTATAATTTTGTATGTCTAAAATTCATCAATTAGTCAGATGTGGGTTTTTTTTTTATTATTTTTTACATACGGAGCGAGATTTAATGTCATTGATAGAAGCCTGTATGATATTTAATGTCTGTTATAAAACCAGTAAAAAAAACTTTTCCAAGAACTATGTTTTTCAATGAAAAGTAAAGAGCTACGACATTAAATCAAAGAGAGTAGAAATAAAGTTGAATAATTGCTTAAACGTAAATTTTCTGTAAACATACTTCTAATTAATCACTCCTAAAAAGGTAAGTATTATTCTTATACTTTAGTTCCATGAAGAAAAAGCAAGTTACTATTAAAGAATAGATGAAACCAAAACGAACAGCTATGACTGAGTTTATATTTTAGTTTCAAGAAGCAAAAGTAGTTAATACTCCCCTGGATTTGACTTATAAAGCTGGAAACGTAAAGTGAGATTTATGAAAATGCACACATGTAATTTTTATTTTCTACGATAAATACGATAATGAGATAAAGAGAGCAAAGATAGCTGAAATAAAGTTGAATAATTGCTTAAACGTAAATTTTCTGTAAACATACTTCTCATTAATCACTCATAAAAAGGTAAGTATAGACCACTCATCCTCTATGGTGGGGGAGCATGCACAGCTGGCTAAAGCAGTTAACATTTGCCTGGAAGCTCGAAATGTAAAGTGAGATTTTGGGAAATGCAGAAATTTAATAATTGGTTCTTGGAAATTTTCGGTTTGATTATGAAATAAGAAATTTTTAAAAACATGAAATTTTTTGCAATTAAAAACGAACAAAAATTAATTAAAAAACTTTCCGAAAAATATGTTTTCAAAATAAAAGTAAATGTCATTTTAAACTTAAGCTCAGCAGATTCAAATAACATTTAAAATTTAAAATCGAAACAATCAGAACTTACTATTAAAGAATAGATGAAACCAAAACGAACAGCTATGACTGAGTTTATATTTTAGTTTCAAGAAGCAAAAGTAGTTAATACTTCCCTAGATTTGACTTATAAAGCTGGAAACGTAAAGTGTGATTTATGAAAATGCACAAATGTAATTTTTATTTTCTACGATAAATACTATAAAGAGATAAAGAGAGCAAAGAGAGCAGAAATAAAGTTTAATAATTGCTTAAACGTAAATTTTCTGTAAACATAGTTCTAATTAATCACTCCTAAACAGGTCAGTATAGACTACTCATCCTCTATGGTGGGGGAGCATGCACCGAAAAAACTTTCAGAAAAATATGTTTTAAAAAGATATGTAAAGATCATTTTAAACTTAAGCTCAGCAGATGCAAATAACATTTAAAATTTAAACTCGAAACAATCAGAAATTACTATTAAAGAATAGATGAAACCAAAACGAATAGCAATGACTGAGTCCTACCCATCAAAAGTTACGCGCCTGAGAAAATAAAGTTAGACAAAAGGCAAAATGTTCAGTTATGCACACTGCCATACGGCTAAAAATGTAGAATTCATACACATTTTCAAGTAGCTAAGAAACATTCTGAATTCTATTCGAGTCATGCGATCGTGTTCAAAGACTTCGTGTTAATGAATTGTAAGTAAGGAGCGTCCCGGCTCAATGGTAACCGAAACTCTTTAAAACTGGTTTTTAGCTCCATGAAGGTAAATCAAGTTGACATTTCATTTAAAGAATCAGAGGTCCCTTTTTAAGTGACAAAAAAATTGAGTTCACCAAGGTACCCCTACAACACTCATTTTTTTCAAATCGTCACACGATCAAAATTTTGAGATATGCATTTGGTAAGCAGTGCTGAAATTATGATAACTATGTCCATTAGGATGACTTAATTCCCCCACAGCTCTCGGGGGAAGGGCTGCAAGTGATAAACTTTTCTCATTGTTTACATATATGGGGCCATTCTGTTGCGGAAAACACACAAAAGTTAGAAAAAATACAAAATATTCCTTTATTACCTCTGCAATATGGGTAAAAAATGAAGAATTCATACACATTTTCAACTAGCTAAGGGTAAGTGTTTTAAATATGAGCCATTCTGTTGTGAAAACACACAAAAGTTAGAAGAAATACAAAATATCCCTATATTACCTCTGCACTACGGCTAAAAATGAAGAATTCATAAACATTTTCAACTAGCTAAGGTTAAGTGTTTTAAATATGAGACATTCTATTGCGAAAACATGCAAAATTTAGAAAAAATACAAAAATTAATTTATTTACTCCGCAATATGGGATAAAAAATGAAGAATTCATACACATCTTAAACTAGCTAAAGGGTAAATGTATTCTTTATGAGAAGATATATTTCGAAAACACACAATTTATTTAATTATAGCCATTTGTGAAATTTTATAATATGCATAAAGGATAAAAATTACTACTAAAATAACATTATATTATTTCTAAGGGACATTCTGAATTCTATTCGAGTCATGCGATCGTGTTCAAAGAGTTCGTGTTAACGAATTGTATGTAAGGAGCGCCCCGGCTCAATGGTAACCGAAACTCTTGAAAACAGGTTTTTAGCTCCATGAAGGTAAAGCAAGTTGACATTTCCTTTAAAGAATCAGATTTCAATGCTGATTTTAAATATATAGTTTAGTCCTACCCATCAAAAGTTACGCGCCTGAGAAAATAAAGTTAGAAAAAATGCAAAATGTTCCTTTATTACCTCTGAATTACGGCTAAAAATGAATAATTCATACACATTTTCAACTAGCTAAGGGTAAATGTTTTAAATATGGGCCATTCTATTGCGAAAACACACAAAAGTTTGAAAAAAAATGCAAATGTTCCTTTATTACCTCTGCAATACAGCTAAAAATGAAGAATTCATACACATTTTCAAGTAGCTAAGAGACATTCTGAATTCTATTCGAGTCATGCGATCGTGTTCAAAGAGTTCGTGTTAACGAATTGTATGTAAGGAGCGTCCCGGCTCAATGGTAACCGAAACTCTTGAAAACAGGTTTTTAGCTCCATGAAGGTAAAGCAAGTTGACAGTTCCGTTAAAGAATCAGAGGTCCCTTTTTAAGTGACCAAAAAATGGAGGGCAACAAGGCCCCCCTCCCAACGCTCATTTTTTCCAAAAGTCACACGATCAAAATTTTGAGATAACCATTTGTTCAGCAGGGTTGAAATTATGATAACTATGTCCATTAGGATGACTTAATTCCCCCACAGCTCTCGGGGGAAGGGCTGCAAGTTATAAACTTTGCCCATTGTTTACATATATGGGCCATTCTGTTGCGAAAACACACAAAAGTTAGAAAAAATACAAAATATTCCTTTATTACCTCTGCAATATGGGTAAAAAATGAAGAATTCATACACATTTTCAACTAGCTAAGGGTAAGTGTTTTAAATATGAGCCATTCTGTTGCGAAAACACACAAAAGTTAGAAAAAATACAAAATAAACCTATATTACCTCTGAAATACTGCTAAAAATGAATACTTAATACACAGTTGCATATCTATACGGTTAAGTTTTTTAAATATGTTCCATTCTATTGCGAAAACATGCAAAAGTTAGAAAAAATACAAATATTCCTTTATTACCTATGCAATATGTGTAAAAAATGAAGAATTCATACATATTTTCATCTAGCTAAGGGTAAGTGTTTGAAATATGTACCATTCTGTTGCGAAAACACACAAAACTTAGAAAAAATGCAAAATGTTCATTTATTACCTCTGCAATAAAGCTAAAAATGAATAATTCATACACATTTTCAACTAGCTAAGAGACATTCTGAATTCTATTCGAGTCATGTGATCGTGTTCAAAGACTTCGTGTTAACGAATTGTAAGTAAGGAGCGTCCCGGCTCAATGGTAACCGAAACTCTTGAAAACAGGTTTTTAGCTCCATGAAGGTAAAGCAATTTGACATTTCCTTTAAAGAATCAGATTTCAATGCTGATTTTAAATATATAGTTTAGTCCTACCCATCAAAAGTTAC